>NC_057727.1:15532573-15544409 GCF_004010195.1 Chiloscyllium plagiosum | reverse complement strand
TCCCCCCTACCTTTTATCTTAGCCTGCTTGGCACACCAGCCTCATTCCTGAAGAAGGGCTTATGCCCGAAACGTCGATTCTCCAGCTCCTCGGATGCTGCCTGGCCTGCTGTGTTTTACCAGCCCCAGATTTTTCAACTCTGGTACTCCAGCATCTGCTGTCCTCACTTTCTCCCACCCAATCAGCAACCCAATGAAATAGTCCACATTTTCATGATTCCAACTGAAGGTAATACTGGACACGTCAAACCTCAGAGTGAAACCATGATCATAAGTTTTACTTTTGCACTTTGGTTACGACGGTGGTGAGCCACTGAACATAATCAATGCCCTTTTATCAAAAGGATACGAGTTTATTACACAAAGCATTACAAAGCAACATATAAGATCAATTTGGAAAATCTTAAAATGAACAGCCAAAAGATTATTCAACCAGTGATGCACTGTACAGTTACTCTCTCCTAGTGAAGTATCATTCCTTTCTTAACTCTTTAATGTCGGACTTAACTGGCAAGGTTGCAAGTATTCCCCTTCAACATTTCTGCACATTCACCTGATATGACTTTTTGTTACCGTTTCTCCTAGAGACACAAAAACAGCGGTTTAACCCACTGACTCTTTCCATTGAATTATAAGAAAAGTTTGACAGCCATTTTCTTTGGACTGCTAAACACTAAAAACATGTTTCCAGTCTGAAGACTTAACAAACCAATTTTCTTCTGATGGTAAGAAACCACTTATAGAATCCCTACAGTTTGGAAGCAAGCATTTGGCTCATCAAGTCACACCAAGCCTTTGAAGAGCATCCCGCCCAGACCCACACACCCCCTTACCCTAGTAACCCTTTGGGCAATTTAGCACAGCCAATCCCCCAAACCTGCACACCTTTGGACTGTGGGAGGAAACCCATCCAGATAGTGGGAGAATGTGCAAACTCCACACAGACATTCATCTTAGGATGGAATCGAACCAAGGTCCTTTGTGCTGTGAAGCAGCAGTGCTAACGAGTAAACCACCATGCCACCCTATTCTTCAAAGCTGAAACCTGATTCTGGCCTCTGACCATTATTTTTCTGTATTTGATCAAGATACCTAACCTCTGAGATATGTCAGACTGGAAATGATGTTTGAACTCACTGTTCAAAAATGGCTTTCTGACCTCTTGGGATAACAAGAAAACCTTTCCACAGAACTGACAATTAAAAGCAATGTTCCTGAACTTTAGAAACCAAAATTCCAAATGAGAATAACGTATTATAAGTCTTTGTCACAATATGAAGAAATAGTTTGTTTTCTGACTAGACTCAAAGAAAGTACAAGTGCACAATCCTTTATCCGAAATGCTTGGGACCAGCTGATTTTTGGAATTCAGAATATTTGAAATTTCACAACAAGTGACAGTTTGATGGTGAAGTTTTAAAAAATCTTACTGGAGGAGCATGACTCACTAAGTAAAATAGGCCTTGTAACAAAATCGAGGCCTGCTGGTGCTGGGCCACACCCCCCACGTCGCATCTGAGTGACATGCATCGAGTGGGTGTCGACTTGGGTTAACTGATTGCACGCCAAACAACCTTGTTAATGAGAAAAAAACTTCACAAAAAACCTTCAGACTTTGGTGCATTTCGTATTTCGGGATTTCAGATAAAGGATTGTCTACATGTAGAAACAAACTTTACACTTATTATGTTCCCATGACTTTCTCTCTCAGTGGACGTATCATGAGAATTGTATTAATCTTAATTGACTACAACTGAAGATAGATGCCATTTTAAACACCCTGTTCATTGCCTTGACCTTGTTTGTAACCACCCTCTGAAGAACTTTTTCCTTTTAAATGCACGTTGCATTCTCATTTCTCCTTCCATAACTATTTTGATGTTACTAATGAGTAAGATTTTCAATTACTACCAATTTAGAGACAATGGAAGGAGACAAAAACAGAAATTGATGCAAAAACTCAGCAGGTCTGGCACAATGAAAGTAGAGTTAATGTTTCAAGTCCAATGACTCCTTCTTCAGAATTTCTTAACTTCTGAGTAAATATCACTAGAATCTGAAACGTTGATTCCGATTTCTCTCCACAGATGCTGCCAGAACCTGCTGATCTTTTCCAGCAATTTCTATTTTTTGTTTCTGACTTCAAGCATCCACAGTTCTTTGGTTTTTTTTGTTTTGCTTAATGGGAGAGGGGATGTTGTTTCAAGAATTAAATTGAATTTTCCAAACTTATTAAAGAAGTTTGCTCATTTGGACCCAGTTTGCTGAGCAAGAGTTTGGTCTGGGGGATAGAATATCTGTGCTCAGTTCATTATACTTGAAATGAAAGGTTTAATCTGCTGGAAAAAAATAGAACACTACATATATATATCTGGAAATGCTGGAGTTCGATTTCCATGGTTACTGAATTCAGTGAACAGGAAAGTCAAACCCAAAATGCAGTTTGATGGGAAGATGAGGCTTGCATTGTGGCAGATGGTGAACACCTGGGAACACTGTCTGTACCATCATTGCACAGGCAGAGGAGATTTTTGATAAAGTTAAGGAGAATAAACTTTAGTGGAAACCTAATTTCTCACCATCACCCCCACTCATGTACACACACACACACACACACACACACACACACACACACACACACACATCATTATGCCAGAGATGGTAGTAACAACATCCTTTAACCTATTCCAAATATTAATGTTCTTTATGGAGTGGTGGTGGACAATAATACTTAGGTTTTTCTGTGGCAAAACAAAGATGTAATAGAAAGCTTTGCTTTGAAATTGAGAGGTGCCTGAAAGCTGCTGAGGGTGTCACAATGTGTCATTAAGTAGCACCAGTTGCTTTTAATGTAAGCAACGCTTAAATGTCGTCCAGCCGCTAATTTTCATGATAATTGGGGCCAGTCAGCCCATGCTGAAAGTGTTGCTGAATGACTGCACACTTCAGCAGGGAGCCCATATACCTATAACACTGTTACCACTTAAAGTCAGTCCATATCTCTCAAAAGAAAGGTACATTCTGACTGGAACAGGTGCCAGTACAGGAATTCAATGTTCTAGGGCCAGGGGAATATTGAATGACAATACAACAAAAAGCAAGAATGTTGTCTGATGCCATTGTTGATAGTGGATACAAATAGAAAGGGTGAGCTTCAATACATCCATACACAGAGGATGTAGATGTGACCTTTGATTGAGTGATCTCCATAACAGAGCAGATCGGTGCCGGGAAGAGATAAATGAAGTGCCTCAAGACGATTAAAGTCTTCAAACAGAGCTGTTTTGGTGCAATTATCTTCCAGTATCATATGGTTGCAATCTTTTTATTTATTCTTCTGTGGCTTGTGGGAGTTGGTGGCCAATTTTTTGTCTACCCCAACTCCTCCTGAGAATGTGGTGGTGAGTCCTCTTCTCAAACACCTTCTCAAGTGCAGTCCCTGTGGTATAGGTGGTGCCATAGTGCTGTTAAGAGTGCCATTCCAAGATTTTCATCCAGGCACAGCAATGTAGTTCCAAATCAGGCTAGTGTATATCTTGAAAGGGAAAGTGTAACTAGTGGTCTTCCAATGGCTTGGCATGGTGATCTTATCCAGTCCCAACGAACACCCATGACATCCTTCTGAAAGGTACTGTTGAAGGAGCCTTGGTAAGTTGCCAGTACAGAAGAGAAGAAAAGACCAACTACTTGTCATATGTATTTTTACAAATAAAAGTGAGAATTTTTATAAGTTGCCATACCATGTGTTCCGTATTAATGACAGAAGATGATAATAGGAGAAAAGTAAAAATTAAGACCAGGTTCATCTCAGTTCAGGGAAAATTGATTAAGATGATGGACGGTGGAATACTTGGAAGTTGCTGCCGAAGAGGACCTCCACACCGGGACCATTCTGCCAAATCTGGAGACCATCATGCCCAGCCGAGACCACAGCTCCAGGACAAGGTAGTCAGAATGGAAGACCACGACTGGACGAGATCACCACGCTAGGCTGTTGGTACACCCAGATGCCTCCACACTGACAAGACCTTCCGGCCATGACAAGGGAGCTTCACCACTAACCTCAGTCTATACTCCATGTACCACACTCTCAATACTCTGCTACCAATTCATTCCTCACATGCACACTTACAGAATTCACTCCCTCATACTTTAATTCATGTATAACTGGAGTCAGCAGACCTGAACTGGCAAAGGCTGAGCACGATTGGAGGTGGTGGTCACCATCATTGGAGTGGCTTTCACTAAGACATGGCCAACAGCAGGATTAAAACTTTCAAAGTTGATTATATCCTCATACTGAATCCTCCTCCTCACAGTGCCACAATTCCTTCCAATTTCCAAGTTGCAGGTGGATCTAGCAGCTCTTGCTTTCTCCTCTGTGACCTACTGGAACCCAGCAACCCCTCTACAAGCATAGCAACAGCCAAGTAAAATCAACCAACAAATAGCCTGAAAGTAAGGATGATCCATTTGGTGGGGACTGGTGGGGGCTCCTTATGTTAATGAAGTTAAAAATCACACCACACCAGGTTATAGTCCAATAGGTTTAATTGGAAGCACACTAGCTTTCGGAGCGACACTCCTTCATCAGGTGCTCCGAAAGCTAGTGTGCTTCCAATTAAACCTGTTGGACTATAACTTGGTATTGTGTGGTTTTTAACTTTGTACACCCAGTCCAACACCGGTATCTCCAAATTATGTTAATTAACACATATTCAACAGTGTGAAGTTAAGAGAGAGCTGGAGTTGGATCTCTGAACTTCAAGGAGAAAATGAGGACTGCAGATGCTGAAGATCAGATTCGAAAAGTGTGGTGCTGGAAAGGCACAATTGGTCAGACAGTATCCGAGGAGCAGGAGAGTCGACATTTCAGACAAAAGCCCTTCATCAAGAAGCATTCCTGGTGAAAGGCTTACGCCCGAAGCGTCAATTCTCCTGCTCCTTGGATGCTGCCTGACCCGCTGTGCTTTTCCAGCGCCATACTGTTCGCCTCTGAACTTCAAAACAGCCAAACTGGCATAAAGTTATTGTGACCCACCACTTGGCATTATGATCTGCCTGTTCTGTCTAATTCTTGCAGACACTCCATGCACTCACTAATGTCCTAACCAAAATGACTCCTATCAGAATTATGCAAATGATGAAGATCATTACAGAGGCAGACGGCTGCTGAAATGCAGAAAAAGCAGGCTCTATTGAGCAAAATCTTGCAGTTTAATTTGAAAATTATTCTATGTATTTTGTCCATTTTTCATCAATGGCAAAGCATCAGCATTTTGTCCCTTAACAGTATTGGCCCATTCAAGTAACCTTTTCATGTAAAATGAATATGACTGTATGTATTTATTCAAAAAAAAAGACTTTGAAACAGAAGACAACTTAAGTAATGGCACGCAGTCCCAAACGTTGGCTTTAAGAATCCTGCTTATTGATGAGTGAATATCACCTCACTCACACTAACTACCCTGGAGCATTGGAAAGGTGCCAGGACTTGCCAGTCAAGAAAAAAATACCGATGCTAGGAATTGCTTACATCCTGACAGCTAGATCACTCTTAATATTGTTAGTGAGTAATTACTTTCTCTGCACTTTTTTCTCTCTTAACTGGTTCTGTACATGTCTAGAGTAGGACCACTCAGCAATATATTTTCTCAGAAACTGTGAAGAATCCTTTGAAATCCTGCATTTCTGACCTCCATAGTCATATTATTCCACCACTACAGTTAATATTAAAGCTCACATCCATTTTTAAATGGCATTCTGTATAAACTGCTTTCTTGAGTGACGGAAGTATTAATTTTCCACAGCACTCTAGCTATAAATACATATCTCCAAATCTGGTAATTATACAACGATTGACTGAACTGGACATGTGTAAGAATGTGTGTCACCTCACAGAGAATGCAGACCTTTTTCATATTCAATTTTCTTAAAGCAACCTCCAGTTCTCTGCAGTAATGGGAAGAGTCCACTGAGCTCACGTCCAAGCACATTTGTATCCTTGCTCTGTGAAGGACAAATGCTCCTAGGATTTTAAAATTTAAAACTTAGAGTAGCTGTATCCAATCAAAATTTTAAAAGCTGATTAAAATTTTAAAAGCCATTCTGATTCACGACAGAGACTGATGTGAGATCCAAAAACAGCACAGGCATGCTGAGCTGTTAAACATGGCTTTAAAGTGATGGGCAAGATGATGAGTTAATCACAGAATCATAGAATCCCTACAGTGTGGATGTAGGCCATTCAGCCCATCGAGTGCACACTGATCCTCTGTCTAGGAAATTATTTGGTCTAAGACTTTGAGACATGTTTCAAGAAGCTTTAGTTTTCATGAGTTCACGAAGAGTCTGCCAGTCTTCACTGTCTCACAGCACTCTCTCAAGCTGAACAGACAGCCTGTATTTATACAGTGATACCAACAACTTTCCTTGTTTTACCTACATTACGTTCTGCACTCAAGTAATGTTGAATACAATAATTCAAGATAAAGAAAAGAACAGTGTAGTTACTTCCCTTTGTTCCCGATTTTGCTCAAGGACAGATAGACTAACGAGGTTCAGATACACTCTCTATATTTCATCAAACCATATTACACAATCTCAGCCTTTATCTCCAGCAGTATTATTCCACTACAGCTGCGAGCCTGAGAGCCTGGTCACCTTTTACCTTGGTCAAGTATCCCATCATGCAGCAGTATGTCAAGTTCTTGCTCGTGCCACACCCTCCGAAGAGCATCCCTCCCCTACTCTATCCCGGTAACCCTGCATTTCCCATGGCTAACCCACCTAGCCTGCATATCCCTGGACACTATGGGTAATTTAGTATGGCCAATACACCTAATCTGCACTCCTTTGGATTGTGGGAGGAAAGCGGAGCGCCCAGAGGAAACCCACACAGACTCAGGGAGATTTCTTTTTAAGTTCCATGGCAATGTTAAAGGGAACTTTTCCAGTGCCCTGGTAATGAATTTCAAACCAATAAAATCAATACCCAAAAAGTCATTAATTGCTATAACAGAAACATCAAAGCAGAGACTCAACTTTTATACCTCTGGGTTCTTCTAGGTGAGGGGGAGTCCATTGGCAGTACTTCACAACATGCAAGCCATATTCTGGAGATTACAAAGACCAGCTAGTCAAGATGAGTGTGACTCACTGTCTTTGACTGAAGAGCGACAAGCATGACGATAAGGTGTAAGGGTTTCTCCAGGACAGTGGGTTCCCATAGGTGCAGGACATCGTCAGTTGTATGCACTGCGCTCTGTGGGTGTTCCATTTCAATAGGAAGAGGTTTATAAGCAACAAGAGTGTGCATTGCATAAACATGCATTTGGTGGGTGACCTCATCATTTCAGTGAATGGCCACTACCATGGAAACAGCATGATGGATTCATCTTGTGCCAAATTGCCCTACCCTTTGTAGTTGCTCAGTGACAAGAGCTTGTTTCGCTGTTCCTGATTGGTGACAAGAGCTTGCTTGTGACTGGTGACTTCCTTCTTCATTCTAATACATGAGCAGACCAGGGCCTAAAATGAGAAGCATCAAGCCACCTGTCAAGTAGGCAATTAATTTCTTCAAACTATAATTCTGGTGCCTTGACCCCACAGTGCACACCAGAGCAGCTCTCAAGGTTAGTGGTGGTTTGCAGGCCCTACTCAGTTGCATAATTTTGATGATGTAGCCATTGCTCTTGGGGACCGTGAAGCTACATCAGGAGAGACAGCAGGAGGAAGGACAGTAAGAAGCAGGGAGGAGGTGGTGATCCTAGGTCCCTTGTAACTGGAATGACTGAGAGATATCAGAATATCAAGCTCTTATTTGAGTGAAATAACATGCCCACCTCAGCATGAAATCACCATTGCTAACTCACCATCCATCAGGATTGTCCCTTCACAGTGTTCATTTGGGAACCATCCATCAAAAAAAGCCAGCAATAAAACCATTCCGTGTCTTTGTATCCAACAGCACATCGATGTTTATCAATAGGAATGAACTCACTCTTACGGATTCCCTTTGTTCCTGTCTTGTGGGTCCCTCAACCTGCCCAGCTGCTCCTGTGCAGTGTTACCTCAGTGGAATGACTGGTAGGAGAATGCTGACTTTCAAGGGGAAGACTGCAGATAGACTTGCAAGATACTTTTAATCAGCTTAGATCCTGAGGAATACTTTGGACTTCAGGAGCTAGGCTTGAGCAGCAACATTTTAGGCTCGGCTGAAAGGCAACAGCAAGGGCATAGATAGAATGATAGTGGTAGGAATACAGTCATCTGGGAACTGGCAAAAGATTAATGCAACCTAGCACCACGGCCAATCTCACAACTGCTCGCAGTTATGAGAAGCTCAGCAATTCTCATGATCTGTAGGGCAATGCATTTCTGGATTGTCATATGTGCCTGCTTAACACTTGGTGCATTGTGAACCGCAGTCATGTGGCAGCAGTCTGAGCCTACCTAGCACCACACACGCATGGATCTCAGCCTTAGTTTGAGGTTTCACTGGACAGAATCCTACAGGGCCTTAAATAACATGGGCGAGGGTGAGAAATCTGGAATAATTGCGGGCCAAATTGAGTGTTGGGAGCAAAGAGTTGCAATTCCCAAAAGTTCCAGATGTTGAGATGACATTTTCAATTGGGAGCAGCAAGAGTTCTATTAATGGGATTTATTGCTTGCTTTCACCTTCATTAACTGCAAATCTGACTTCACTATACTTTCCTATTTTACTGTGGGACAGATA
Source organism: Chiloscyllium plagiosum (assembly GCF_004010195.1). Classification (NCBI taxonomy): domain Eukaryota; kingdom Metazoa; phylum Chordata; class Chondrichthyes; order Orectolobiformes; family Hemiscylliidae; genus Chiloscyllium; species Chiloscyllium plagiosum. The sequence goes on along the minus strand of NC_057727.1, from coordinate 15,535,670 downwards.
GAAACAACTGAAGTGAAAGTTAGAATGATAACCTGAAGAGCCCAGCTCACTGCTTGTTCCTCGGACCGCAATCGTTTACACTTGCCACCAACATCATAGGACAAGTTCCAAGGCACCGGCCACATGCACCCCATATCCATGGCAAATGATGTCTGCCAGACTTTCTGCACCATCATGGCACATCTCCAATCCACCTACAGGGGACCTCTGCACTTTAATACTGCACTTTGAAGTGCACCATGACTTGGAATGCTGCGCAAAGACACTAGTGTGGAAGCACACATTGCAGGAGTCAGACAAGAGGACTTAGGTTCAAGACAGTGAAAAGTAAAGTGAAAATTAGTGTCAGGAACCCCTTCTTCACAAACTCTGTGATTTCTTTTGGAAACAATTGAATATTGACAGCAGTGTGATTTTGGAATTTTTCTGGGTAGACTGTACAGAACCAAATGTGATATTGTAGCAGTTGTAGCTTCCTATTTTAATGATTTCAGCTCTCAATGCAAACAAAAATTTCACATGAAAGTTTGTACAATCCAATCCAATAGGTTGTTCCTGTGAAATAAGCTATCTTGTCAATCTAAACAAAATTGATGTAGAAAAAGCAGTAATTCAAACTCCCATTTTACATTTTAGAAAGCTAACTATAGGCTTTAAGTGCATGTGTTTACTTTGATGTTAGTGAATGCTAGGTATTTTGTATTTCTGGTACTCATCAATCAAGTGACTCATCAGACAAATCAATGGTCCTTAAAGGGGCTTCCAAGTGAACAATAAGTTTTATGCCTTTAGTTTATTGTGGAGGATTTCCCCTTATAGCACCATACCAAAACTACTTTCACTGGTGCAGCTCCATAATGGCTTGACAGCTCCTCCAAGCTGAACAATCCTGATGCCCTTGGCCAGTGTTTGTCACGCACGTTTGCAACTCTGTCATAACCTGTACTCACTGGGAGTCTCCTAATGGGACTGGTGGACAAATGTGATTTTATTTCATCTTATTTACTTCATTAAGAGTTGACAATGGTTGATGCACAAGGATTGAGTTTTAGGTAGTGTTTTCACCCATTTCTCTAATCTATGAAAGCAATGTGAGTGTAACTCAGTGTCAGGTATTTCGTACTTATGCCCATGTCTTTATTAAAGTCAGAAAATGGTGAAAGATAGAGAATAGCATTTTCTGCCTTGTGCTGTAAGCGAGGAGCCTTTCCCAGTGGAAATGCATATCGATTATCTGACAGCTACTGTGCACATTTCTCCAAACATTTATAATAATGATCAGAGAATCAAACATAACGGGCAGTGGAACTTCTAAATGTTCTCTGTGGGTAGGACTCATCACCACAAGCACATCCACAGCACCATAAAACTCTTGTTGTTTATTAAGGAAAGCATTTTGCTCAGCCTTGATGCACTCAGGTCAATCAGCAGCCTATCACACGTGGTATTCTCATGGATCAGGTCAATCAGCAGCCTATCACACGTGGCATTCTCATGGATCTGGTCAATCAGCAGCCTATCACACGTGGCATTCTCATGGATCAGGTCAATCAGCAGCCTATCACACGTGGCATTCTCATGGATCAGGTCAATCAGCAGCCTATCACACGTGGCATTCTCATGGATCAGGTCAATCAGCAGCCTATCACACGTGGCATTCTCATGGATCAGGTCAATCAGCAGCCTATCACACGTGGCATTCTCATGGATCAGGTCAATCAGCAGCCTATCACACGTGGCATTCTCATGGATCAGGTCAATCAGCAGCCTATCACACGTGGCATTCTCATGGATCAGGTCAATCAGCAGCCTATCACACGTGGTATTCTCATGGATCAGGTCAATCAGCAGCCTATCACACGTGGTATTCTCATGGATCAGGTCAATCAGCAGCCTATTACACGTGGCATTCTCATGGATCTATTTGCATTCAGATCAATTATTTGACTGCCACTAAAGCTGTGGCATTTCATCGGCACTAATATGTCCAGACATTGGGCATTAATGTACAATTATTTTATCAAGGTAAGCCATTACTGACATGTGCAGTGTTTACTCTCCTTACAAAGATTCATGTTGTTTAATTCTCTCACGGAACAAAACAAGTTGAAACTTGAAAATTATCCTATTGATCAGCTAGGTGAAGCATCTAAAGGTCAACTCATCTGCTGATCTGTAGACAACATTCAAACGTTCGATTAGTGACTACAGCATTTAAATGAGCCTACCTGTAACTCTTTGCTCTTCACAGCTTCGATCTTGAAGTAGAATAACAGTTAACTCTTAATTTCCAGTGCCACAGTCGTAATGGTGTTAGTCCAATAATTCAAAGTCAATTGCTATTGGGACACAGATTCTTATCCCAAGAGAGTATTAGTGGGACTTGGATTTGTATCGACTGTAATGAGATCAGCTAGCTGGACTTCAGAGAATATGAATTCCCTGATTGGGGCTGTTAATCTGGTCCTATCAGGGAGTCCTGGTTGACAGACATAAACAGGAGTGTACGGAGGAGGGAGGGCAGGTCTGAAGACCTCCTCGTGGGTCTGCTCCTGGGCCTGGCCAAACTGGCCATAAACAGGTCCAGGGCAGCGGGCCATGGAGGGGGTCGTTAGGGCCGACTGCCTGCCCCTCTTCCGCGGTTACGTTAGAGGCCGGGTGTCCTTGGAGAAGGAGCACGTGGTCCCCACCAACACCCTGGAGTTGTTCAGGGAGACATGGGCGCCGCAGGGAGTGGAGTGTATTATTTCCCCCTCCAACTCTATTTTGATTTAGTCCCTACCCTCACCTTCACTGTTTTGATCACACAGCACTGCCCTTTGATGTGAAGGGCACTGCTTGTCACTGGCCACTCAGGTGTTTTCCTATCTTCCTGGTGGTGGAAATTGAATAAAAATTCATACACCTTGTGTCTCTCACCTTGTATCTACCGCCTAACTGCGGTAGTGTGGGGGTTAAAAAGGGAAAAGAAGAAAAAAAAAATTAAAAAAAAACAGGAGTTGATGCCATGTTTGGGGTTTCATTGGGAATAACCGAACTTTAAAAAAGAAAAAAAAAAGAACAGGAGTACCCCCTTTGATGTGAAGGGCAGTGGGAT
>NC_057727.1:15522382-15532193 GCF_004010195.1 Chiloscyllium plagiosum | reverse complement strand
TTGGAGTGTATTATTTCCCCCTCCAACTCTATTTTGATTTAGTCCCTACCCTCCCCTTCACTGTTTTGATCACACAGCATTGCCCTTTGATGTGAAGGGCACTGCTTGTCACTGGCCACTCAGGTGTTTTCCTATCTTCCTGGTGGTGGAAATTGAATAAAGATTCGTACACCTTGTGTCTCTCACCTTGTGTCTACCGCCTAACTGCGGTAGTGTGGGGGTTAAAAAGGGAAAAGAACAAAAAAAAACAAAAAAAAACAGGAGTTGGTGCCATGTTTGAGGTTTCATTGGGAATAACCGAACTTTAAAAAAGAAAAAAAAAGAACAGGAGTACCCCCTTTGATGTGAAGGGCAGTGCTTGTCACTGGCCACTCGGGTGTTTTCCTATCTTCCTGGTGGTGGAAACTGAATAAAGATTTGTGCACCTTGTGTCTTTCACTGTGTCTCACACTTGCACACACACAACATGGGTGCTGGGGAAAAAATAAGCACTACCGCAGTTAGGCAGTAGTGTGGGCGTTAAAAAAATTTTTAAAACGTGAGGCGAGTGTCAGAGGTTCTGTTCACTCTGAGAAAAAAAATGAAAAAAGAAAAATAATAAACAGGAGTGTTAGAAGTTCTGACACTCTGAGAGCTGGCTCTGAGGAAGCTGGATCAGTGTCAAGGTCTCTTCACGTGAAAATAAAGGGTGACTTGGTGATGCGATGCCAGCCTCTGTAGAGTTATTTCAGTGGCAACAAGAGAAAAGCATGCTCCTGAAGGAATTTGCTCACAAAAGTGGTCTTTGAGTTGGAGTGAGCATTTCTTCCGTTATTTAGGAAGCTTGACTCATTGGATCCTGCCAGTGAAGACACAGCGCAGTATGTGGAAATAATGCATTATTTTGTTCAGAGAAGCGACATTTGGGCAAATGAAAAACAATGGATAATTTTTCTGACAGCTTGTGGACTAACAGCTTTTTCAGTTATTAGGAGCTTATCTTTCTCTGAGGATCAGATATTAACACTTCTCAAGAATTGACGGATTTAAGGAATATTATGATCTCTAGTTTTGAGATTGCTGGTTTTGCTCAGCAATTCAAGAACCAGGGAAATCCATATCTGGGTTTTTGACCAGGTTAGATGACTGGCAGAGGCATGTGACTTTGGTCTAACCCTTAATGAGATGCTGAGAGACCGTTTGGTATGTGGGATTAATGACGTAACCATGCAAATGCACTGGCTAGCTGAAGCCCAACTGGACTTTAAGCAGATACTACAACTGGCTTCATCATTGGAAAATGCAGCAAGTGGCGCATGTGAGGTGGAGGCTATTCTGAGGGGAGTGGGCACCCGCATTAGACGTAATGAGCTTGGGAACACCACTTGAGAGAAGACGGTTGCATAGCCTCATGCGAAACATGTCCTGAATAGAGAGACTCTAGGGTCAGCCCACAGCAAAACCCCAAACCAAAGCCAAGCCTTGGCAAAGTGATTAAAATTTTCTTCAAGATCTGGCTGGCAAGCCATTGTAGTTGCTGCCGGTGTGTGGACTCGAGACAGTAAAAGAGTCCTGCGAGATCTGAATTGAGTAAGTGAACTTATAGGCTGATCTCCAAGAGAGTACACACTCTGGAAAGTCCATCTACACTGGTTTGGAACAGGTACATTGCTTAGCAACATCCAAATCAGAACCAATCAAAATAAATATCATGTTAAATAGTCAGCCGGTTCTAATGGAGGTCGATATCAGCATGTCTGTTTCAGTGATTGCAGAACCAGTCTTTAACAAGATTTGCTCTGGATTCCAACCCTCAAGTTTGTGAAAAACCTCGGCTAGATAGAGAACCTATACCAGGGAACCTTTATAGATTAGGGGTACAACTTCAGTCCCAGTCTCTTCTGAGAAGCAGCTGGTTCAATTCCCACTGATTTACTCACCCAGATGATTTTCAGGATGGTCTAGGGACTATCGAAGGAGCCAAGGCTGCCTTGCAATGGATCAGGAAACAATTCCATGATTCCGCAAGACTCACCCAGTACCATTTGTCTTAAGGGCAGAAGTAGAGGCAGAAATCAGGAGGTTGGAAAGTGAAGGAATCATCAAACTAACCCAGTCTGTGGAATGGGCATGTCGATTGTGAAGCCCAATGGGTCAGTTCACCTTTGTGGGGATTTTAAACAAATGGTAAACTGCATTTCGCAGCTGGATAAATGACCAATCCCTCACATTGAGGATTTATACGCAAAGCTATAGGGGGAGGGCTGACCTTCACAAAGCTGGACATGGGCCTTGCATACTTGCAATTGAAGTTGGATGAGGATTCCCAGAATCCTCAGTGGTTAGCACTGCTGCCTTGCAGTGCCAGGGATCCATTCTACCCTCAGGAGACTGCCTGTATGAAGTTTGCATATTCTCGCCGTGTCTGTGTGGGTTTCCCTAGATCTCCTGTTTCCTCCCACAGTCCAAAGATGTGCAGGTTAGGTGGATTGGCCATGCTAAATTGCCCCTAGTGTCCAGGGAGGTGAGGCTGGATGGATTAGCCCATGGGAAATGTATGGTCGTACAGATAGGGTGGGGGAGGGGCGGATGGGTTTGGGTGGAATGCTGTTCAGAGGGTCGCTGTGGATTCAATATGCGGAATGGCCAGCTTCCACACTATAGAGATTCTGTGATGATAATTCTATAATAATAATACCCATAAGGGTCTGTACCAATATATGAGGTTGCCATTTGGGGTATCGTCAGCCTGTGAAATTTTCCAGTAGACATTTTACAAGGTCGACCCAAGTTCGCCATTTGTCAAGATGATATGCTAATAACAGGGAAGACCAATAAGGAGCAATTAGAGAACTTGGACATCGTCCACAGACATTTCTCCCGGGTGGGCCGTACGCCTTAGAAGGGAATAATGTGTGTTCCAGGCACCCCAAGTGACATACTTGGGCTACAGAGTCAGCAAGACTAGGTTACACCTGTTGAAAGACAAAGTGAGGGCGATCAAAGGTGTCCCAGCTCCCACATCTGTACCAGAGCTTAGGTCTTTCTTTGAGCTGGTGAATTATTATGGGAAGTTCACGCATAACCTGGCCTCCATCCTGGCAACTTTGCGTCAATTCTTAAAAAAGGGTCAGCCTTGGACATGATCGCATAGCCAAGCCATAGTTTCAGGGTAGTGAAGCAACAGCCAAGACCTCAGGCAAGATCTGGTATTGACGTACAAAGCCTCCCTATACGGCATCGGGGTAGTATTAGTACATAAGTGGCCCAGTGGAGAGAAACACCCAATACCATATGCATCCAGCCCTTTGGTTAACGTAGAGCATAAATATGCCCAGATAGAGAAGGAATGTTTGGCAGTCATACTTGGAGTTAGGAAGTTCCATAAATACCTTTATAGTCATAAATGTGTGACAATAATGGACCAGAAACCCCTGCTGGGTCTACTTGAAGAGGACAAGACAATGCTGCCCATAGCTTCAGCAGTGGGCTCTAATTCTAAATGTGCACAATTGCAAGTTGGAACACCATCTGGGAGGCCAGTAGCAAATGTGGATGCATTGAGCTGCCGCCCACTGGCAGATACACCACCGGGGGTACTACCATTGGAAGAGCCTGTAATGGTTATACATTTTCTGGGCACACTTCCAGTGACAGCTGACAATATCAGACTTTGGATACAGAAAGATCAGGTCCTGGCAAAACTGAAGCAGCTGGTGGTCATGGGAGATCCACAGGGACATCACAACAGGTAATGAAACCCTTTTGAACCCAGATCATAGTAGGGGACGGCATGTTATCTTGGGGAGCATGAGTGATTGTCCCAAGTAAAGGTCACTACCAGATACTGGCTGAACTCCACCAGGATCATCCAGGGGTTTCCAAAATAAAGATGTTGGCAAGATGTAATACCAGGTGACCAGGATTGTTTATGGACATAGTTGCTTTGGTGGGGCAGTACTCAGAGTGCAAACAAGGACAAACCTTACCACCAGCAACTCCCTTACATTCATGGGAATGGCTGCGTGAACCCTGGAATCAGTTACATGTCAACCATGCAGGTCCTATCATGGGCTCAATGTTCTTAGTTATTGTGGGCACCCATTCAAAATGAATACCAGGTGACCAGGATTGTTTATGGACATAGCTGCTTTGGTGGGGCAGTACTCAGAGTGCAAACAAGGACAAACCTTACCACCAGAAACTCCCTTACATTCATGGGAATGGCTGCGTAAACCCTGGAATCAGTTACATGTCAACCATGCAGGTCCTATCATGGGCTCAATGTTCTTAGTTATTGTGGGCACCCATTCAAAATGGCTGGACATGCATAGAATTCATTCATCAAAACTTGGAGTCAATGATAGAAAAACTGCGAGCCTCTTTTGTAATATACAATCTTCTGGGTCAATGTGTCAATGTTTACCTGCAGAGAATATGAGTATTTCCTACAGTTGAATCTTATTTGTAATGTAAGGACACCTCCATACCATTCATCATCCAAAGATCTGCCAGAAACAGCAATCCAAATTTTGAAAGCAGGCTTAAAGGAACAGCCTACAGCTTCAGTAGACATCAAATTGTCCCAGTTTGTTTTTGATTATCAGACCACCCCTCATGCAACTGCAGGGCTAGCTCCAGCAGAGATGCTAATGGGGAGAAGACTCTGTACCAGCTTAAATCTGATCTTCCTGGACACAGGGACAGGGCGAAATGGTGTCAGGAACGCCAATACAAAACACAAGACTCTGTTAAGTGAGAGAGACAGTATTTCAGGGGATCACGTTTGGTGTAGGAACCATGCGAATGGATAAGAAGCATAGTTGGTGTGAGGTCAGGTCCAGTGATATACAAAGTTCTGGTAGGTGTGACGGTCCTGAACAAGCATGTGGACCAAAGGAAAGTAGCAAACGGTGTGAGAGCAAAATGTGCCCAGCTCCTCAATTGCCTTTCTGATTGTTCCGGAACCCACGGGTTCTCCCACTCAGTCAAGCATTGCAGATACCCTGGAATCTGAGATGCACACAGTGGATGTCGCGGTCTCAATGCCTTTGCAACTGGAAGAAGAGAATGTATTTCTTCTGAGAGGATCTGGGCGCAAGAGGCCACACACCATTCATAACAGAGGCAGAATTGGAGGAACCTGACTCAGAGGATCTACGATAAAAACCTCGTCTATGTCCTCGGACTCAGAGTGGGAGGAATGTGGGGATTATAACGAGGTCAGCCAGGTAGACATCATAGAATGTGAGTTCCCTGATCGGGCCAGTTTAACAACCCCAGTCAGAGAGCCCTGACTGACAGATAAGAACAGGAGTGTCAGACATCCTGTTCACTCTGAGAGCTGGCTCTGAGGGAGTTAGATCAGTGTCAAGGACTCTCCACAAGTAAAGGGTGACTTGGTGATGGAATACCAACCTCTAATGAGTTATTTCAATATTCAATTAATGAATCTACAATAAAAAGCTAGTCTGAATGGTGACTATGAACAATTGGATTGTCACAGAAACCCATTTGATTTACTAATGTGCTTTAGGAAAGGAAATCTGCCATTGTTACCTAGCCTGGCCGACATGTGACTCCATATGCACACAGCATCATTGATACTTGATGGGTTGAGCAAGCCACTCATTGCACCAAACCTCCAACCCCACAGAAAAGTCAAAGAGGGATCACTGAAGATCTAGCTAGAGCAGGTGGATTGAAGAAGGCAGCTAACCACTACCTTCTGAAGGGCACTTAATGAATGGCATCAAATGCTGGCCTTCTTCACAATGCTCATGAATAAATAAGAAAAAGCACAGAAAATAGAACGGGTCTGTTGCTTATTTCGGAGCTGATATATCCATTTGCAGTCCAGTGGCATTTGCTTGTTCACGCACAGAGAAGTAGGAAACTAGAATTCAATTGTATAATAAATTCTGCACTATCCCTAATTCATTCTCCTGTTTTCTAACCAAATGCATCAGTTGTTTTGAATTAACCTGAGTAAAGTTAAGCTACAAAAACAGAAGTTGCTGGAAAAGCTCAGCAGTTCTGGAAGCGTCTGTGAAGAGATATCCGAACTAATGTTTCAGGTCCAGTGACCCTTCCTCAGAAACCAATCACCAGACCCAAAATGTTAACTCTGATTTCTCTGCTTATTGCTGCCAGACCTGCTGAGTTTTTCCAGCAACTTCTGTTTTTGTTTCTGATTTACAGCATCTACAACTCCTTCGGTTTTTAACAGTTACAGCAATAAGCCTTATAAACATAAAAGAGCGTGAATATAATCTTGTAGTCATCATAATCTTTCATTGCAAACAAAAATGCTAGCCTCGCTATTAAATTTAATTAAGGAGAGTATTCTGATAGTGAAAATAGTCAGTAGATTTACATGTCATCTTTGGTACATTACTGAATAGCATCCTCACCTCTGAGTCAGAAGGTCAGAGTTTCTATCCCATTGTAGAGACTTGTGAACATTATCTAGACTGGGATTTTAGTGAGAGACCCACATATTGTGGCTATTAAGATTAGATGTTAAACTCAGATGACAATAAAATTTCCCACTTTGAAGAGGAGTGCAGGGAATCATTCCAGTATATTGATCAATATATATCCCGCAGCCAAAAAATTCCAATAAAATGTTATCTGATCTTTCGGGCAGTGGTTTTCAACCATATGCAATTAAATCATTGAGATGTAGAGTGGTTTTAATCTGCTGACACCAGGTGTCCCTAAAATGGGGCTCGATGGAACAATTCCCAACATCTGATTGATGAACAATGCAGGATTGGTATGTCCGTCACCATGGCCTTTGCCCTTTTGCTGGGCCAAATCAATCATATGGTGCACTGCTGCTATGGCACATCATCAGGGCAGTGCCAGAGCACATGTGGTGAGTGTGGGATCCTCAGTCCGTGAAGCTGAACCATTGTTGGTGCTGTGTCCGTGGGACAGGGGTTCAGCTCACTGCCTCACCTGAGCCCTGTACTGTGTTTCCGTTCACACCACATCACAGCAAATGCAAGTGAGTGTGAAGTTTATGATCAATTCAGCTGAGAAAATGTGGGTATGCCATGGAATTATTTGTCCCATTGAACTGTGCCTTGATACTGAGAAGGTTGAGAGTCACTGATTTAATAGAATATACTTTATACAACTTGAACGAAAATCTTTTGGCCCATCATATCTATGCCAGTCACTAAGCATTTATCTATTCTAATGCCACTTTCTAGCATTTGACCTGTAGCTTTGAATGCTCTGGCATTTTAAGTACCCATTTAATGCTTCTTAAGTGTCTTGATGATTACTATCTCTGCCAACATTTTATTATATCATCTCGTTGTCATTTGTGGGAGCTTGCTTTGGGCAAATTGGCTCCTGTGTTTCCAGTATTAAAACAGTAATTATGCTTGAAATGATTTCATTAACAATAGACCAATTTCAGATAACTAGTCTGCATGATGCATCTTTATTGAATCATCTTCAACAGACACACAGCTCTATCTCTCCACTTTACCTAAGCTGTCCATTATATGAATGTTGTTGGACTGCCTTTGTGACATGGACTTATACACTGCCAATTGCAGGGATGTAGGGATGGGCTGTTGGAATTATGGGATTCTCGAAAGCCCCTCCAGTCCCAGTACTTGGTTGGCCTGCTAACCTCCACATGTTGTAACCATAGCTCATTGAGAAGCATTGCAATCTATATCTTATCCTTGCACCAAGTCTAGCACATACATCATCTTTGTCTTTACAGAACTACATTGTCTCTCATTCTTCCAATACCCCAATCTAAAATTCTCATTTTGTAACTCTCTCATGCCACACCCTTCATCATATTTGTAACTGTCTGTGACCTTACAATTCCCAGAACTTTAATTTCCTACTACATCAACTTTTTGTGCATCTCCCTTCCATCTCCACAGCATTGGAAACTTAGGCCTGACACTCAGGAATTCTCGCATTACATCTGTAGAAATACCCTGGTTGCTATGGTAATAACTTGCTGCTGCTTTATTTCTGGGCCTGCTAGAACAAAATTACTTCTTTAATTTTGTGACAAAGTAATAAAAGGAAAGTGTAATTGCTCCAAATACTTACTTCCATCAATGGTGTTCATTTCATGTCCAATGAACAAAATACAAGTTCCACCTACATCATGTCTAAAAATAATTTTTAAGACCAAACTTAAAAAGCCATTTCCGAATACTTTCTTCTTTGGCTTGGCATCCATTTTTCTTTGAAGTGCTTTCATTCGTTAAAAATGCCACATGAAGTGCAAATTGTTGTTGAAGTTTTTCCTAACATCAGTATTCAATTTTCTTTTTACCAATGTGTACCAAAGCCTCCTTTTCCATATTAGTGCTTTAACTTGAAGTAATCCTCAGGACTGAGCTGTTCAATCCCACTTAGTACCTTTTGTACTAATGTAAGGTCTGCCTCCATTTTGGACCAAAGAATAAAAGGTTTTCCAGATCATTTACTTCTTTGGAAGAAGATCAACTTTAGACTAGATCCACCTCTTGGAGATTTCTCCTTTATGTTGGTGTCCAGCCTGAAAATATTTTAATAATTAATTAGTACCCAATGTGTTCATTCATTATTATTCCTTGTGAATCAGTTCTTCCTGTGATTTGCAATAAAGCTAATGGTTAAAACTGATAAAATATACCTTTAGGTTAGAATATGTTAGAATTAAATTTATTGCCTGTGATTGGAATTACTGTTGCTCTTTTTATTATTGTATATTCAGCAGATTGAGGAAGAGGAAGAATGTAAAAATAGTGGAAAATAGGGCCAACGTTGTGTGTACCCAAATCAAATGAAGCACAAATTAGATAGAGCCTTCTGTTTTTGCCTCACCTGTACATTACAAAATCCAATCTGAAGGCTCCATGGAGTTATATATGGAAAATTGCAATATTGTAGCACCTTACTTTCTCTGCATTAATCACGTTCTGTCATCCTTTGGTTTTCTAGATGAGTCCGCCCGCTTTAGTGGAAGCATGTGATTGCAAAATCAAGTTTAGAACCTCAATGTCTACATCAGTGCAACATGTTCAAATTTCCTACCACTGGGAAGCAGCCTTTCCTTGGTGTCAGAAGATTGTGGGATCAAGTTCCATTCCAGGGCTTGAGCATAAATAAGCAGAGATTCCATTAGAGCTTGCCATTGTCTGTGGTGCCATCTTTCAAACTTGTCAGCTTAGGTGGATGTAAAAGATCCAATGGCACTGTTTTGCAGAAGAATGAAGGGGAGGGGCGGTGGGGGGGTGGGGGTTATCCTCGGTGTCCGAGCCAATATTTATCCTCAGTCAACATCACCAAACCAGATTATCCGGTCATTATCACATTACTGCTGTGAGAACTTGCTCTGTGAAAATTACATGCTGTGTTTTCAGACTGCTTCAGAACTTTTGTGGTTATAACAGGTTCAAGCCTTTCTGCTTCTCCTTCATCGGTTAGTACCAGATTAGAATATAGTCTCAGCATGCTCCTGCCCCACTAAACTTATCTCTACCTACCTCGACACTGTCCTATCGCCCCTAGTCCAGGAACTCCCCACATACGTTCGAGACACCACCCACGCCCTCCACCTCCTCCAAAACTTCCGTTTCCCCGGCCCCCAACACCTCATCTTCACCATGGATATCCAATCCCCCTACACCTCCATCCGCCATGACCAGGGCCTCCAAGCCCTCCGTTTCTTCCTCTCCAGACGTCCCCAACAGTACCCTTCCACCGACACTCTCATTCGTTTGGCCGAACTGGTCCCTTAACAATTTCTCCTTTGAATCCTCCCACTTCCTCCAAACCAAAGGGGTAGCCATGGGCACACATA
>NC_057727.1:15492692-15521320 GCF_004010195.1 Chiloscyllium plagiosum | reverse complement strand
AGCTTATCTCTCCACGCTTCAGGCTCTCTGCCTTTATGCCTGATGAAGGGCTTTTGCCCAAAACGTCGATTTTGCTGAAGCTCCTCGATGCTGCCTGAACTGCTGTGCTCTTCCAGCACCATTGATCCAGAATCTGGTTTCCAGCATCTGCAGTCATTGTTTTTACCTCCATACAGTTTAGTTCTGTCTACCAGTTACAGTTAAGGACTGGATTGTAACTACGTAGGACCCACATGGCCAGCAGTCAGAGTTGGTTAGGGTTAGCTTTGTTCTCTGATGATGGTGAGGTCCCACTTAAAAAACTCATTTCCAATAACTGCAGCATTTAGTGCCCTTCAGATGAACCTTAATTTGAATCATTAAGTTAAAATCTCTTGCCAAATAAATGTTATCAACATTATTATGGACAATCCTTTATTTTCTTTACAGGGTTTACAATTTATTGTATTATAATGACCGTAAGATTGGATTTGCTGCTATCTATTCTATCTTTGCAATTTGCAACGAAGTGAGGCAGATAACTTTGGTCCATATTTTGCCAAATACGGAAGCTGTTGCTTTGGAATGTGAGAATAAGTCATTTTTGGTTTGGGTTCTAATTAACTGAGAGTAGTCTTGCCTGGTCACATTTTAACAAGGTGCAAAGCTGCCACTGCAAATCTCAGAGGCGAAAAGTCGGTCTTTAATTGTGTGTGGTAGGAGGACTCCCAGGCCTCAATCTGTCATTTTTCTGGGTCTCTGTAATAAACTGTGTTGTTTTTGCTCAATGAATGATGGTCTATTCTTTCTCTTTCTATCTCTCTAGGGGCGTCCCTGGTAAAAAATGTGGAACGCTGATTTTGTCTGCTGAAGAACTGAGCAACTGTCGGGTCAGTGTTGGCAATATTTCCTCTGCTTTCTGAGTGCTCTGTGCATTGGCAATAGGAAATGTTATTTGTCAGATGTTTGTAAGCTCTCCAGACAACGCTCCTGTTTGAATGAATGGTTGCATGTTTTTCTTTGGTAAGGCAGACTGATCTGATGTGGCATCTAATAAAACAGACTTTTAAATGCCATGTGTTTATATCTAAGTCGCAGTGCCCCACAGCTGCCATAAAATTAACATGGTTCAGACACTCGCAGTAACTCAGGAAGCTGACAAGTTTGTAAGATTGTCAAAATAGCTCTCCTTGCTGAATGGATTCCTGGTGTGTGTTTTGCTCTATCTCTCCCCTGATGGCCATTGCTTCGGGATCTGCGTGACTGGCAACAAGAAGGGATCTAACACTAGAATCCATCCCTTTCCTGAAATAATTCTTCAGAGTCTGGCATTCCATCACCAATCACCCTTTATTTACAAATGCATATCCTCTGACAGTAGCACTGCCTCTCATTGCGTCAGGCATTCAGTGTCAAATACCCCTGACATTTATCCTTTTATGTCAGCCAGGCCTCCCTGACTGGACCAGATTAAAAGCCCCAATCAGGGAACTCATATTCTACAAGGTCCATCTGGCTAACCTCATTACAATCACTATGTTTCCCTCCAGTGGTTCTCTGAATCTTTTTGAACACTTCTCTCATACCAGCTGCCAGCAGATGCAAAGGATTACTCTACCCAGATCTAATTGTGGGAGGAGCAACTTGAAGAAACTGATTTGCTCTGACTCCACATGATGGCTTGCCAGCCGTGGATCAGCTGAAACCACAGTTTTTCCATGGTGGGAAGACAGAGTGGGCAATCGAGAATTTGACAAAATTTCACAATATCACTCCTTTTGATGATGTGGAAGTGCCAGTGTTGGACTGGGATGGACAAAGTCAGAAGTCACATGACACCAAGTTATGGTCCAACTGGTTTATTTGAAATCATAAGCTTTTGAAGCACTGCTCCTACATCAGGTGAAGTGGAGGGAACCATGCGGATGCAGAATATATAGTTGGAGAGATAATGGTAAGATAATTCCAGGTAATTAGGAGTGTCTATAGAAAGATACAAATGGTATGAATGGAGTGTTGACAGATTGAATAACAGTTCTGGGTTTGTAAAATCTTCCTTACTGCTCTGTTTTGACACCCTCACCTTGATAACTTCCTATTATCTCTCTCACTTAATTAGTTTGTACAGTTTTGGATTGCTTATTATTTTGGTTAGAACCTCATTCTGCTTCTCTTATACTTATCATGTTATTCCAGCCATTTGATTTGTCTCCAGCACCACCTTATTTTTGATTTTTTATAATTATTTCTCTGCCTTAATTAATCGGACAAAGTTAAAAATCACACACCAGGTTACAGTCCAACAAGTTTATTTAGGAATTCTACCTTTCAGAGTACTAGTCCTTCACCGGAGTGCTGCTACCTGTTGAAGGACTTCCAAATAAACCTGTTGGACTATAACCTGGTGTTGTGTGATTTTTAACTTTGCCCACCCCAATCCAACACTAGCACCTCCACATCTTAATTAATCAGATCATAGGTCATCCCTTCACTTGCTATTCAGCTGTGGACATTTTACTCACACCATCTGACACTTTTAATCACCTGTGAGGACTTGTTATTCAGCCTGTCGACTCCACTCACACTATTTGTACTGATCTGTTGACACTCTTAACTACTGGAATTATCTTGCCATTACCTCTCCATCTATAAATTCTATACCTGTGCACTTCCCTCCACTTCACCTGTGATTTCAAATAAACCTGTTGGACTATAACCTGATGTTGTGTGACTTCCAACTCATTTTGATGCAAGAATCTGTATACATTCTGCCCAAAGAAGCTATGAGAAAATTGAAGAGTAGGTTGTTTAGACTTTATTAGAGGAAGTGAGCCAGGGAGATGATGGAAAAATAAAAAAAAGTGACAAACCTATTGAAATGTAGAATCATATGGTGCAGAATAAGCTCTTCAGCACATTGAGTCTGTACTGCCAAAGCTACACTAAATCTACTCCAGTCCCACTGTTCTACAGTAGACCCATAGCCTTGAATTAATGACATTTCAAGTGCTTGTCCATGTTCCTTTTAAAGATTATGAGGTTGCTTACCTCTGTAATCAACCCCACAGTGGATTCCAGGCACGCACCACCCTCTGGGTGAAAATATTTTTCTTTAACTCCCCTCTCATCTTCCTGCATTTCATCTTAAAAGGCTTCCCCCTTGTTATTGACCCTTCAACTATGAAGAACAGCTATTTTCAAGGACCTTCATAATCTTATACACCTTTATCACGTTCCCTAATTTCTGCTCCTATGTCGTATGGTCTTATCGGGTTCTGAGGAGAAATGGAGTTGAGAAACTTATCAGCCATGATTGAATAGTGAAGCAGACTCGATGAGCTGAATGGACTAATTTCTGTTCCTATGTCTTATGGCGTTATGGTCTGTCAACCTTCTCTGCTCCAAAGAACCCAGACCGAGCTTATTCAGCCTCTCTGCATAGCTAAAGCACTCCATCCTAGGCAAATCTTCTGTGCAGCACCTCCAATGCACATCCTGCCTATAAGGCAGTGACCAGAACTGCATATAGTACTCTAGCTGTGATCTAACCAAAGTTCTATCCAGCTCCAACATAACCTCCATGTTCTTGTAATCTATAACTCATTTGATAAAGGCAAGTGTGCCTTCTTAACTATCCTCTTAACCTTTCCTGCCACCTTCAGAGATCTGTGGACAAAAACCCAGACATTCGTTTGACCTTCTAAATATCTTGATGTCCCACTTATCCCAAATTAAACACTAGACACTATAAATTATTCTTTGAGATATTAATATACAAGTGCACAATGGTGTTGTAAAACAGACAAAGAAATCTTATACAAATTCATTATATTTGCAATGACATCACAAACAGCAATTTACAGACTTAACTTCTTGATGCTTCAGTTAATATATGGAATAGACTGCCACCTTGTGAGTAAATACTGCCATAGAGTATGGGAATCTTAACTAAAGGCTCAAAGAATTAGGCTCCCCTCAAATATTCTAGGTTGCAATCTGAAGGTAAGTAACTAGTACACCTGGACTACATAAGTGTCAGGCAGTGACCATCCCCAAGAAAAAGAATGAAACCACTTCCCATTGACTTTCAGTTACATTACCATCACTGGGTCCCCTGTATAAACATTCTGGGGATTACTGCTGACTAGGAGCTGAACTGGACTAGCTACATACACATACCAGCAGGTATGAGACTGAGCACTCTGTGCCAAGTAACTTATTTGCTGCCTCCCAAAGTCTCCCCACCATCTAGAAAACCCAAGTAAGGAATGTGATGGAATACTGCCCACTGATTGTGATGATTGCAGCTCCAACAACACAGAAGAAACTCAATTCTATTTAAGACAAAGTATCCCACTTGATTGGTACCCTGCATACCAGCTTAACTGTTAACTTTCTCCATCACTGTCACAGCAATGTGTGCATCTATAAGATACACTGCAACAGCTCACCCCAAGGTTCCTTCAACAGCATTCTCTAAACCTGTGACTTTACCACCTTGAAGGACAGGGTCAGCATACACATGGGAAAACCACCAGTTGCAAGTTCCTCTTCAAGCCACTCATGATACCACTTGGATTTATCTCACCACTGCTTCCTATCATTGAGGCAAAAACCTGCAACTCCCTCTGGGTTAATGTGTACCAGTAGTTCAAGAAAGCTGACAATCACCATCACCTTCTCAAGGGGAAATTAGAGCATAAGCAATAGGAACAGGAGTAGGCCATCTGGCTTGTTGAGCCTACTCTGCCATTCAATAAAATCATGGTTGATCTTTTCCTGGACTCAGCCGCACTTACCCACCTGCTTACTATAACCCTTAACTCCTTTACTATTCAAAAATCTATCAATCTTTTCCTTAATAACATTCAAAGAGGCAGCTTCAAAGTTGTCATACTGACAGGGAATTCCATAGATATAATTAGGACATAAGCATTGCCAATGATGCTTATATCACACAAAAGAAAAGAAAATTTGACGGTATATTTTTTTGGTCTTCAATGTCCATTGTTTGTCCTCTTATGTCTGCTCAATTCCTATTCCTTTCTCTTTTCTAACTAATAATTTAGCTCTTCCATACTCCATGTCTCTGATGCTTTGTAGCAGCACTCTTTATATTCATGCTTCTGTGTCTGTGAAGCTTGCATTGTTTGAGTAATGTGTTTTTGTCTCTCTTATTCCCTTATGTACTTTCAATTCCCATTTATGTTTGATGTAGCTTAATGTAAATACTGTTTCCACAAGTGCTCTTACTCCCAGTGTGACTGGTTGAGGGAACCTCAAAGGAAGCAAAGTTATCCAGCCTCCTTTGTGCTTTGAGCTTTGTCACACTGTACATAGCAATAAACATATAAATTATTCAGGTAACCAATGCCACTTTTACAAAAGCATATGTCAAAGTTGATGTGGCAAAGACACGTCAAAATGTTACTCAAAGGTGCATCAGAAATTGGGGCTGGGACACGATGATCAGGATGAAACAATTTAACTTGTTCTTGGGAGATCAGAAAAGTGGAAGTTTCCTACTTAGTGTAAGGAGCCTGAACAGCTGATTATGGATTGTTAATCTGTTAGCAGCCCTAATGACTTTAGCGGCTATAATCTGGGAATATCGCAACAATCACACAAGCCTTTGAAGCCATTCAGCTGACCATGGCTGATCTACGTGGGCGGCACAGTGGCATAGTGGTTAGCACTGCTGCCTCACAGCGCCAGAGACCCGGGTTCAATTCCCGCCTCAGGCGACTGACTGTGTGGAGTTTGCACGTTCTCCCCGTGTCTGTGTGGGTTTCCTCCGGGTGCTCCGGTTTCCTCCCACATCATAAAGATGTGCAGGGTCAGGTGAATTGGCCATACTAAATTGCCCGTAGTGTTAGATAAGGGGTAAATGTAGGGGTATGGGTGGGTTTCGCTTCAGTGGGTCGGTGTGGACTTGTTGGGCCGAAGGGCCTGTTTCTACACTGTAATCTAATCTAAAAATCTAATCTACTTTTGTTTGTTATTCCATGATAACTACAATTACAAGATATTTGGATAGGGATATGAATAGGAAGGGTTTGGAGGGATGTGGGCCAACAACAGGCAGGTGGGATTATGTTCGGCATGGACTGGTTGGATTGAAGGGTCTGTTTCCATTTTTATTTGTTTGTTTTTTTTTCCTTTCTCTACCCCCACACTGCCACCTAATTGCGGTGGTGCTAATATTTTCACGGGAACCAAATTGTGTGTGCAAGTGTGAGACACAGTGAAAGACAACAGGTGCACAAATCTTTATTCAATTTCCACCACCATGAAGAAAGGAAACACCCGAGTGGCCAGTGAATGCTGCGTGATCAAACAGTGAGGGGGAGGGAAAGGATTACATCAAAATAGCATTGGAGGGGACAATAATACATTCCACTCCCTGCGGTGCCCACCTTTCCCTGAAAATCTCAAGGGTGTTGGTGGACACCCGCGTGCTCCTTCTTCAGAGACACCCAGGCTCTGACATAACCGCATAGATTTAGGGTGAGAAGGGAAAGATATAAAAGAGACCTAAGGGGCAACCTTTTCACACAGAGGGTGGTACGTGTATGAAATGAGCCACCTGGGGAAGTGATGGAGGCTGGTACAATTGCAACATTTAACAGGCATTTCGATGGGTATATGAATAGGAAGGGTTTGGAGGGATATGGGCCGAGTGCTGGCAGGTGGGACTAAATTGGGTTAGGATATCTGGTCGGCATGGACGGGTTGGACTGAAGGATCTGTTTCCATGCTGTACGTCTCTATGATTCTATGACTCTATGATTTGGATCAATCATAGTTTTGAAAATTGCAGTTGACTCAGCTTCCTCGGGGAGAAAGTTGCAGATTTGGGATATCCTTCCTGTTTTCACTCTTAAATTGACCCATTTTTACACTGCCATTCTGAACCCCCCACCCCCACCATCAGAAGGAATATTTTCACATCATCCACCTTAGAAAATTCCCTTATCACGCAGCACAAGATTAATGTGGTCGTGCACCATGATTTATTTTTATAGCCAGCCCGAATGACAGGGGAGTGAAGGACAGTGGGGTGGAGGGTGGGGTATCATAGATCTTGTGGTGCGGGGATGTTTACAACACAACTTGTTGAATTTGAATCGAAACCCTTCCACAAAGAGTATTGTAAAATCACCAACTGGAAAGATTCAGCCCTTGTGCTTCTATTCACTGTCAGATTTCCTGACATCACAAAAGCCTAGTTGTCGGTGGCTCAAACTAGAATAATTCTTAAAATGGTGATATGCAGCCTTAATAGAATATTTACTTTACCAGTCTAATATCTGTGAGCTGATTGGTTGACCATTCCTCATCCAATCTCATTTAAATGAATGGTCCAAAGAGGGTAGGGTTCCTGTTTCAGTTTTTTTATTAGGATTAAGCTTCCCACTCAAACAAATCCTTTTGTTTCTCAAGGGTATGTTTCCGATTCTCACAGACTTGGATCTGTCCTAGCAATCACGACAAAAATATTCTAAGTTGTTTGAAATGATGCTATTTTTGGGCGGCACGGTGGCACAGTGGTTAGCACTGCTGCCTCACAGCACCAGAGACCTGGGTTCACTTCCCGCCTCAGGCGACTGACTGTGTGGAGTTTGCACGTTCTCCCCGTGTCTGCGTGGGTTTCCTCCGGGTGCTCCGGTTTCCTCCCACAGTCCAAAGATGTGCAGGTTAGGTGAATTGACCATGCTAAATTGCCCGTAGTGTTAGGTAAGGCGTAAATGTAGGGGTATGGGTGGGTTGCGCTTCGGCAGGGCGGTGTGGACTTGTTGGGCCGAAGGGCCTGTTTCCACACTGTAAGTAATCTAATCTATTTTACTGATACTGTTGGAATAAGGAGAAAGTCTTCTAAATATGATGTAAACTGATTCTGGTTTCTTCCATTATGATGAGGAGCAAATGGCTTGCAGTCCATTAAGCCACGCTTTTCAAAAATTCATTAATGTGACCGCTGCTAGGCCAACATTCATTGCCCATTCCTATTTGCCTTTGAGAGGTAGTAATGAGCTGCCTTCTTGAACCTCTGCAGTCTATTTGGTTTAGGTACACCCACAATGACTTAGTCCACCCTATCCTAAAGCAGCAGCATAATTTAACTTCTGGCTAATGTCACACCCAATTTTTGATTGTTTGTTTTGCTCATCAAGGCATCAGCAATGTTTTGTGTCACTGTCATAATCTTAAGATGGGAGAAAGGGTTAGGAGAAGGTTTACTGGTTCACAGTGCAAGTACATTGGCAAGAACCATAATAAGCTTTTAGAAAGTACAGGAATACAGCAAAGTAAACCTGGGACGAGAGCTGCAAATTGAGATGCTTTCAAAAGTTACGGCATTTGGCAGGTATTGAAGTAATCTACTCCTGAGATTATATGTATTCATGTTGCTTCTGTACACCATGAACTCTATAAAAGAAAATCATTTGTCAATTTTTTCACCTTCCTTGTTAATTAGCAGACCTTTCAAAAATCACAAAAGCATTTGTGCCTATCTTGCTGAGATTCTGCTAACCTCAGTTAATAGTGTCCGACTGATGATGACTCGATTTGATAATAATGTTTTTCAATTACACACGTAATTCCTCTTCAATAGGCATTGAGGTGAGCCTCCCGATCTACAGCTGAGAGAAAATGATGCAGCTCTCCCAAACTGATGTGTTTCATTAGTTCGACCCTGTGGGCACTTAGTGACGATTGAGGAAGGAACAGGACATGATGGTGCAACACTTAAATACCATGAATAACGTCAAATATTTCATACAAAAGGCTTGAGTTATTATTAGAGTGTTTCCCAGAGGTTAAGTAATAGTTGATGCCTGTTCTTCCACTAATATTTTATGAACTAGAATAAATACAATTGTAGCATGCAGCAAAACAGTGAAAATCAAAAACACTTGAGACTGCACAACAATTTCAAAATCTGGCTTATCCTTTTGCAATCTACAGAGGTCAACTGCTGTGTTCAGAGTCCCAGCCCAAACTGTCTTCAGGAAAAAGCAATTTTCTTCTGCTACCTTCAAAATAACATTTGTACTCAATAATATTGAAGGAGAAATGCATTCATGTTAGAGATCATACACGTTGTTCTACCATCATCAGCCAGATTGATGAATGCAAATAGCCAAACCAGCCTTGCTGCAATGAAGCTCCCTCCCATTTCCCAAGGGATTGACAAACTGCCACTGGATTCAATGGCTTCACCTTTCGTTAAAGTCGCACTTCGGTCTTGATGACTGTGACCAAGCTCAATTGTTGCACTTCCTGACACGCATTCCTCTCACAGTGGCTCAATGGTTAGCACTGCTGCCTCACAGCATCAGGGACCCATTCCGGGTTCGATTCCAGCTTCGGGCGACTGTCTGCGTGGAGCTTGCACATTCTCCCTGTGTCTGCGTGGGTTTCCTCCCACAGTCCAAAGATGTGTGGGTCAGGTGAATTGGCAATGCTAAATTGCCCGTAGTGATAGATGCATTAGTAGGGAGTAGGTGAATGGGTCTGGGTGGATTACTCTTTGGAGGGTCGGTGTGGATTTGTTGGACCGAAGGGCCTATTTCCGCACTGTAGGAAATCTAATCTGATCACCTCCTCGGATTACAAGTTAGCTTTAGAACCTGCTGAAGGACATTACAACATCACAGATTCCCACTCTTTATGGACAGTGAATATCACCAGGATGGCTTCTGCTGCAAAAATTACATGCTTTAATAATCCTCTGAGGGTGGCATGGTGAAGCAGTGGTTAGTAGTGCTGCCTCACAGCACCAGGGACCCAGGTCCAATACCACCCTCAGGCAACAGTCTGTGTGGAACTTGCACATTCTACCCCGTCTGCTCCAATTTCCTCCCACAATCCAAAGATATGCAGA
The DNA here is from genome assembly GCF_004010195.1 of Chiloscyllium plagiosum. Classification (NCBI taxonomy): domain Eukaryota; kingdom Metazoa; phylum Chordata; class Chondrichthyes; order Orectolobiformes; family Hemiscylliidae; genus Chiloscyllium; species Chiloscyllium plagiosum. Next base: position 15,511,452 of record NC_057727.1, on the reverse strand, counting down.
TTGGCCATGCTAAATTCCCCATAGTGTCCAGGGATATGCAGGCTAGGTGGATTAGCCATGGAAAATGCAGGGCTACAGGAATAGGGTAGGTAGATAGGTCTGGTTGAGATGCTCTTCAGAAGATCGGTGCAGACTCAATGGGCTGAATGGCCTGCTTCCACACTGTAGGGATTCTAGATAGCACTAAAATGGTTCCAAATTCCCCATTCATCTTTCAATGGTAACCCTGAGTTATGCCAATTGTAACTGAAGCCATCTTTCCTTATTTACTCCAGCCTCTTAAAAGCGACCAGAACTAAAAGAAAAGTTGAATTTGATATTAACTTTGAGCAATTTTTCTACAGAAAATGAAACTATTTTTAATGACTGTAAATTCCCTTGTAATTATATACAGTGCATTACAATATTTAGAAATTTAAGATTAACATGGCACTAGCTTGATACCATACCCAGCTGATCATTTTTTTTTAGAACATAGAACATAGAACATAGAAGAATACAGCGCAGTACAGGCCCTTGGGCCCTCGATGTTGCGCCGATCCAAGCCCACCTAAACTACACTAACCCACTATCCTCCATATACCTATCCAATGCCCTCTTAAATGCCCATAAAGAGGGAGAGTCCACCACTGTTACTGGCAGGGCATTCCATGAACTAACAACTCGCTGAGTGAAGAACCTACCCCTAACATCAGTCCTATATCTACCCCCCCTTAATTTAAAGCTAAATTTTGTATGAGCTGTTTTAAATTCCATAGCTTGCTCTTTTAGAAGATGGAAAAATTAATATTTTCTCTCACAATTGTAGCTTCTCTCCACCTCATTGATTTCAGTTCATTGGATACTATTTTTCATTACCTAATAATTGAATTACCATTTCATTTTGTTTATTTCATGCAGAAGTTTAGCCTTACTCATGAATTTGAAGAAAATTAATTTTACTTCATACAGGGAAATCTTATCTTGCATGCTTGCAAAATGGGAGGATCCTTTTAACTTAAAATGCTGGCTAGTGGGGAGTTATATTACTCTGTGCATAAGACAAAGTTCTACTCAATCATTGAGGATTGAGGGGTCAAGCAGTTGGGATGTCAAGATCCTTAGCATTGCAGAGTATCACACTAAAGCCCCCACAGAGAAGACCAGGCTGACACTACAGCTGACACATTGCTCTGGCCCAAAATGTCGATTCTCCTGCTCCTCGGATGCTGCCTGACCTGCTGTGCTTTTCCAGCACCACCGTCTCACCCCATCCATCATACAGACTTTTAAAGCAAAGATTGATCTGACAGTTTCCCTGTCAGTTGTTCCAAGCAAGCTTATCATTCTAATAAATTGTTGGTCATGCACAATACCCAAAACTGACCGAATAATTTAATAATCCAATGCATAGCCAAAGAATCATTTCTGAAGATTTCTAAACTACTTTTATTATCCTTAGTTTATTTTAAATAATGCATAAGCTGAGTACTGAAAATGACCAGGTTTTAAATACATATTGAACTGTCAGAAAATAGAGTTTCTAGAGAGTTCTGGTCAGGACAGTGTCAGGCAACACAAAGTTTTACTGTATTACAAAAACACTTCACATCAGTTCTGATGAGGAGTCATCTAGACTGGAAACATTAGCTTGCTCTCTCTCCATGGATGCTGCCTGACCCACTGTGATTTCCAGCACTTTTAGTTTTCAGTACAGATTCCAGCATCGACAGTAATTTGTTCCTTTTACTGTATCATGTTATTTGGACATGTTCACTTTACCAGTTCACACCAGAAAAGGAGCATTTGTAAATTTTCTGAGCCTATAGCTCTGTCCAGTATGTGGATTTGTCTTTGTAAGTCTCACCATTTGTAGGACTATCGTCACATCCAGGGAAAGCATTCTTATGAAATTGCTATGGGTTCCAGCATCATCAAAAGCTGATGCAACCCTCATATTGGCAAGTCAATTGGCAACTAACTGGAAAACAACCTTATCATCCTAAACCATGTGAAAAGATTTGTGTACCTGTCCCTTGCAAAACTCTCAGTGCTACTAATCTGGGCCTTATTTCAATTCTGCATAATATTAGGAACTCTTCAGGGAAAGTAAGTTTACCAAAATAACTCCTAAATGAAGAAATTACTAACAAGACTTCACGTTTTTGTAATGATTTTTCTAACATGAAGTAGAACCAATATAAATTAACCATGAGTTAAAAGGCAACAATACTTTAAACAACAAAGCAACTTTCACTTTAACAAGTCAATACAACAGAAAATACATCTTAAGTAACCACTACCATTCCCCTACAGTGTACATGACACTGCACAGTTACCCAGTTCCAAAACATGCTGATCTTTATTTACTCACTGAAGGTCAGGAGTCCTATCTGACAGCAGACTTCCCTATAAGTATGATTATCATTAGTTCAGCACACTATGAATTTGTCTCTCACGGGTGATAATGGATCTAAAAATGTGGCTCCCCAAAATTCCTTTTAAACCAACTAACCAGTAGCATCCTAGTATAAGTTTGATAAAACATCTCTTTTGGACCAGGTTGCTAAAGAGTGCAGGATGTAATAAAGAGGACAAAGAATCTTTCAATAGCAACTCCTAATTACATGAAGAAGCTGTCTTTAGAAGTTTAAGTTGATAGTGTCGATGAAGTAAGTTGGAAGGAGGTTTGTGTGGCACATAATAACATCACAGCCTTTGGCCTGTTCCTGTGCTGTAAATATGGTGTGCTTTCTTTTAATAGAGGAAACCTTGTGCTTTACAGGACATTGCAACCATGCAGCTGTGTGCTAATAAGCTGGACAAAAAGGATTTCTTTGGAAAATCAGATCCGTTTTTGGTCTTTTATCGGAGCAATGAGGATGGGACGTAAGTAATTATGTATAATTGGTGAATTATGTCTTGTAGACAATTCAAAATGGCCCCCACACTCTTTAAGCTTAGCTGAACAAAGTAGGCTGATAACAAAAATAAAAATTGGAAATCAGAGAAATTTATGCCGATGTAACATTGAGTGAATTTGAAGTCTTCTCAGTGTCTTGTCCTTTTCCTTAAAAACCAAAATAATTTTCCATATCCTGCTTTCCTTCAGATATTAGCTTCTTCTTGGTGAAATGATTCACGTGCACTTTTCACACTCAGGTACTTTGCCCAAGTGACCATCCTGCATTTGTGAGAATAGATATCTCCTAGACTGTTGGGCCTATCACAACCAAGCACAAAACTGCCTTCATCTGTTATCCTTACATGGAGAGTAATTTCTTCCCTTAAAGGGTGTTGAACCTTTGCAATTCTCTGCCCAATAGGGCTGAGGCAGATCAATCATTGAACATGTTCAAGACTGTGAGAAACAGATTTCTACATATGAAACACATTTGGATAATGCAGCGAAGTGGTGTTGAGAAGAGCTACTGGTGCTCTCGTTTCAATCAAGGGGATGAAGCCGGGCTGATTTTACCCCTGTAGTGCCAGTCCTGTCTTATTGATTCAGGAAACTCAATTCAAACCAGGTCTGGATTATCCTTCATCTTTATGATTCAGTTATTCAAATAATAAATTCATTAAGCCGTTCGAATCATCTTTCTGGAGTGCATATTGGGTATATTATTTGACAATGATATAGCCAAAAGTTCCACAAGTCCCAGAGGAGGTGGAGGTGTGACAGGAATATTTATGTTGGGCCTGTCAATTGACCCCATCCAATTAAGCCTACTCCATAGTCTTTCCTCATAGCCCCAAAACAGACCTTCAGATAATTATTCGATTATCTCCTTAAGGTTATTTCTGAATCCGCTTCCAACAACCTTTCAGGCTGTGTATTTCTAATCACACCAACTGCTGTGTAAAAGACTGATACCTGGGCAGTAATTGAATCATTGGAATAGATATCAGGCAGGTTCTGCAAAGGACATGAAATTCTAATCATCAATTTGATGGCTAAGGGGTAAGGGGAAAAAAATCTATTCCTTTGTGTCTTCTACTTTTCTGACAATAACAAAGCTGAGCAATTGAATATCAAAGGGCTGAATATAATCACTGCATTAGCAAGTTTTGACTAATTAGTCTCAAACATTTTTTTCTTCTTCCTCATTGATTTCTTTTACCTATCAGAACTGGGGAATGCTGTCAACATGCACCTTACCTTCCCATTAAATTGTACCATATATTTAGAGGACACAATAAAGGCACAAAACTGTAATTTAGTCACCAATTTGTATCCTCTGCCTGCAGGAAATGTTTATACAATCCAAATAGCTGTGATTCACATGAAATTATAGGAGCTGAATTTCACTGTATAAATGTCTTTTTCTCTTCCTTTCTACAATTCTTTCTCTCAGGTTTACCATATTGTTTGTATCCTATGTTCAATGTTTGTATCACCATTTCCATAAAACTTTTTTTCTCAAAATTACTATCTCTGTGTTTTGAAATCTTTGTTCAGGTGGTGCCCTCGATGTGTTTCTGTCAGCATTACTATCACAGTGTTCAAATCCTGTGCAGTTTACCTGTATTCCTATCTGCTGAATGTACTATACTGTGCTACGTCTCTCAGTTTTGCTGTTAGATTTTAATCTTAAGGTATCACTGTATTGAAAATTGTACTCACTTTTACTTCTCTCTTTCTCTCTCTCTCTTTCATTCTCTCATTCTCTCAAATTGATTGTTACTGAGTGAAGAATTGATCTGCTATTTATATGCAACAAAATCATAAACTGATTAGAAATTGGGTGGAATGACCCGTCTTTTCACTGCTATGGAGTCATATGTGCCCAAAGTAGTCTCTGTATACCTGCACAATTTTGTTGTACGCCTCACTATTTACTACGTTGATAAGATGCATTTACCCACATCATAAGGAAGTATTAGTCCATTAGCATACACAAATGATGAGCCTGACTTCTGCTTCCCCTCCTCTTGTTACTTTGTCTTGAGTTTGGGGCAGCTACCACAATACTGTGTCACCAGGCAAAGCAATATTAAGCAGCACTAAATGTAAAGAAGTACTCAACTCTGAGCTCACTCCCAACTCTGACTTCCAAGCACACCCAGTCTTAACCCAACTCTAGCTCCAAACTCCTAACACCACAACATCCCCTATCACTCTTGGGCTCAGCTGTAGCAACACTGCAGAGCCACAATGTTCTCTTCCAAACTGAAAATCCTCTTCAGTCGCAATCTGAGGCCTCGTCCTTCTCCAAACTTCAATCATACCAATCATTAACTTCGACATGCTACCTGATTGTGTGGTCTGAAAGCCAAGTATCCCAAACTCCTCAAAGTCCCCATTTGGGTTCGGGCTGTTCGCACACTGTAGGTGAGGCATACAAAATTGGATGCTGCCAAATTAGGATACAGTTACATTGGATATATGGCAATGAAAACAAGCTATTTAGCCCAATTATATAAATCTATTATCACAACCCCAATCATATCTCCCTGATTTGGTTATCTACCCTTTCCTTAACTACATCTCAACAATTCACTTCAACTACTCTCGGTGTTAGTGGTTGTCACATTTTCACCACTCTTTGAGTCAAAACGATTCTTCTGAATTTCAATTAGATTTCAAGGTGACTACCTTCTTTTGATGCTTTTACTTACACATTCCCCAGGAGGGGAAACATTCTCTCTGTATCCATGCTTCAAATGCTTTCAGAATTTCAGATAGCTCAGACATATCACACCTCAGACTTCTTTTTAGATCCAGCCTATCAATCCTTTCTTGATTTACCCACACATTCCTGGTAGCATCCTTCTAAACCTTCTCTGCACCCTCTCAAATTCCTTGATATCCTGAAGTGATCAGAGCTGTACACACTGGTGGTAGACTCCTCATTATTCAAGTATGTCCAAACTGAAAGTGACTTTATCTAATGACAGAAGTGTCTGATGTGAGATCAGCAAGGACACCCAGACAGCATACAGAACACTATTGTCTAGCAACATTTTGACATAGGCTCAGCTAACTTCGGTATTTTTAATTCTGTTCTTCCACAAATAATGTTTTGATTTGCTCTATCATTTGCCTTGCGAACCTGTGATGCAACTATTAGTTGCTGTTGAATTGTACACTGAGATAGTTTGTTCCTTTACCCATGAGACCTTCTAAATAATAAGTAATCTCTCTATTCTTCCTATTACAATATGCTAAATCACATGTGTCTGTGTTACACTTAATTTATTTGCCCAGGTTACAAGACTACTAATGTCCTGTTGTAGTTGCAGTCCTCTTCAGTATTGATTATCTCCCCCACAATTTGGTGTGATCTGAAAATTGTACATTTGATTCCAAAGTCCAAATTATTCACTTCACTTCTGAAGAGCAGTGGTCCTAACACTGACCTTCATGGAACACTACCTCTCATAATCTACTGCGAAATAACTTCTTTTTACTGACATCCTGTACTTTTGATCTTGAAGTTAGCTCACAATCGATTCTCCCACTTGTTGCCTGACTCCACATTCTCTGACCTTATTCATTGCTCTATGTCTGCACCATATCGGAGGCTATTTGAAAATCAAAATAAATACAGCTATTGCATTACTGTTGTTTGTTCTCTCTGTTACTTAATCAAAAAGTTCAATAACCTAGAACAACAAAGATTTCACTTTGCAAAATCCATGCTAACTATTCATTAATAAATTTCTTGTTTCCAGATGTTCAATTCTTTCTTTTAGTAGGGCTTCCATTATTTTTCTTACTATCAATGTTAAGTTGTATGGTTGCCATCCTTAATATTAGGAATTTCTGTGCCATATTTTTCAAATACATTTATGATGCTACCAGCAATCAGTGAATGTTTCTCACCTCCACTCAGCTTTATAACTTATTTGCATGTATACTTTTTTCCCTGTTCTGTTTATGTCTGACTGTCTCGCTCTCTCTCTCAGATTTACTATCATTACATGTGTACCTTTTTCCTGCCCCTGTCTCTCAGGTTTACCATCTGCCACAAAACTGAAGTGGTGAAGAATACGTTGAACCCAGTCTGGCAACCATTTACTATTCCAGTCCGTGCACTATGCAATGGGGACTATGACAGGTCAGTGTATGGTATAGTCAACTGTTATTGCTGTACAGTGGTTTACAATGTCTTGTGTGGTTCTCTGCAATACTACCCTCACATTGCCCTAAATTAGACCCAATTGTCTACCCTTCATAAACTTCAACTCGTCCAAAACTCCACTGTTTGCACCTTGGATTCTATGTCAAAAAATGAGGCGCTGGAAAAGCACGGCAAGTCAGTCAGCATCCAAGGAACAGGAGAGTCGATGTTTCAGCCATAAACCCTTCATCAGAAATGGCTATGCCTGAAACATTGATTCTCCTGCTCCTCAGATGCTGCCTGACCAGCTGCGCTTTTCCAGCGCCATACTTTTTGACTTTGGTCTCCAACATCTGCAGTCCTCACTTTCAACTTTGATACTATCTTGAGTAAGAAACTACGGGCATAATCTTGTTGGGGCATTGGCAATTTTGCTTTCCTGCTTTTGTGCCAGTGAGAATCACAAACTGCCTTTTTTTGGGAAGGCCCATCAAATCACAAGTCAATGGAGCCATTGGCAAGGCTTTCCCTGCAAACAAAATCTCAGGGGGCAGAACTCACAGAGGCCAGCTGATGGCGTTTAGGAGCACCACAAGGAAGACATGACTAAACTGGGAAGAGCCGCCATCCTGAAGTCCCAGGATTATAGAATGATCAGACTGGAGGAAGGTAATGCATGGGCATGAGGATGTGATTTGCAATGTTACATTTGCAGAAAGAGTGGGCCAGGGCATCGATAGTGAGAGTGGGGGAGGCAGGGGGGGTTGGTTGGTTCTCAATGACAGACCACCTTTCCGATGCCCAGGCACTTTGTGCCTTTGTTGGCGGTAGCTGCTGTCTGAAGGTGACAGGACTAACCCTGCTGTTTTAGCTGTCATGCATGCAGCCCATCTGCAGTTGAGTTAATATAAACCTTAAGAGAACATTGCTCTGAAGAGTTCATTATAATCCTCAACTGACAAGAAGGTTGATCCTGGACCTTCACACCCAGAACCTAAATCAGGCAGATGTAGAAAGGGGCAGAATTCATTGATGCCACTGCTGCATCAAATTAAGTACCTGCCCCACCTCCAACTCCCCATCCATGAGATAGAAGATTCGATCATGTGACTCATTAACCAATCAGATTGAAGAGTCATAGATAAAAAAGCAGACTCTGAGCAGGGCAGCACTAGACGTCCGGTGTGTGGCCACCGCCATCCAACGTCTTAAAACGGCAGTGCTTCGACCCGACGTAGTGCACCAGTTGGAGGATACTCAGGTGTGCAGTGGGATCCCGTCCGCGCTCAACCCTGCCTGGAGGGAATTTCACATTGGCCCCAAGGTCCCGTACTTCCCACGGGAGCCTGTGCCCCACAACCTGAGCCGCCTCCGGAATTTTAATTTTGTCCCTTTTAAGGACGTAAAAAGGCAGGCCCTGTATCGACTGCTGCTGCACACCGTCCACCTCTTCTCCCTCATCCACCGTCCGGACATGCCTTGGCATGCACATTTGCCACCGGGCGGTGGGGATCCCCAGTGGAGGGCTCTCTACGTGGGAGTCCTCCCCCTTTCTCTCGGGGATCTGGGCTGGAGGGTGCTGCACGCAGCAGTCCCTGCAACCGCAGGTTGCGGTGGTTCACGGACTCCCAGTCCAACTGCTTGTTCTGTGGTGCCGTGGAGTCTGTGGGCCATGTATATATTGGGTGTGGGCATTTGCACTCCCTTTTTGATTTTCTTAAAAACCTACTCCTCTGCTTTTGGTTGCACTTCAGTCCCACGCTCCTGATCTTCGGGCACCTGGTACGGAGGAGGGAGGGCAGGTCTGAAGACCTCCTCATGGGTCTGCTCGTGGGCCTGGCCAGACTGGCCATAAACAGGTCCAGACACCGGGCCGTGGAGGGGGTCGTTAGGGCCGATTGCCTGCCCCTCTTCCGCGGTTACGTTAAAGCCCTGGTGTCTCTGGAAAAGGAGCACGTGGTGTCGACCAACACCCTGGAGTTGTTCAGGGAGAGGTGGGTGCCGCAGGGAGTGGAGTGCATTATTTCCCCCTCCAACTCTATTTTGATTTAATCCCTGCCCTCCCCTTCACTGTTTGATCACACAGCGCTGCCCTTTGATGTGAAGGGCACTGCTTGTCACTGGCCACTCGGGTGTTTCCTTTCTTCCTGGTGGTGGAAACTGAATAAAGATTTGTACACCTTGTGTCTTTCACTGTGTCTCACACCTGCGCACACACAACATGGGTGCTGAGGAAAAAGTAAGCACTACTGCAGTGTGGGGAAAAAAATAAAAAGGGAGTTAAAAAAAGAGAAGAAAAAATAAATAAATTAATAAACAGGAGATTTTTTGATGTGAACGGCATCGCTTGTCAAAAAAAAAAGCAGAGTCTGAATATGTCAGGTATAATATTGATTCAGTGATTCAAATTACATGCAGAAAGCAAAACAAAAATAGAAAGATTGGTTGGATTAAGTGAATGAAATTAGGAAGCTGGAAAGAATGTCTTCAAAAATGTACAATGCTGGTGTTTAAATCTCAAATAATAATGACAATCTGAAAGAATGACAGTCTACAATTTTAAAAGTTAATTTTCAATGAAAGGAAAGTTGTGTTCTACTAATTAAGTCTCATTGTGCCATTAAAAGAATGATTAGACTGGAATGAACCAGCCCTAATGTTTTCTGGTGAATTTAGTTCCTTTCTCTGAGGTCAGTAGAGCAGCCTCTCACCATATAATAGCCTGTGGGAATGGGTTCAAACTCCACCACCGTAGTGGGTGGAATTTAACTTTGATTGATGTACTTAAACAGAAGTGGTGAAGTGCCACAAAACAGAAGTGGCGAAGAATACATTGAATCCAATCTGAAGTTAGCCTCAATAATGGTGATGATAATGTGATGATGCTGTAACTTTAAAAGGTTATACTATCCTCTTTTTTTGGAGAGAGGTTGTACGGTAGATGTGCCGAACCGGGGACTGAAGTCGACTGGAGTAAACAACTTGTGAGGCCATAGGTGGTCTTTTTTTAAAGTTGGAAGAATGGAAGCAGCCTGGGTGTGGCCAGCTCTTACAAACCAGGCTTTCTATAGTTTTTTAGCTTTAGCAATAGAAGCTGTTTCAGGTTGCAAAAGAATTGGAGGCTTGATTGATTGATTGTCATGTGTACCAGAGTACAGTGAAAAGCTTTGTTTATGAGCAGTCCAGGCAGATCATAGTAAGCAAGAATGTACAGATCAAAGGTTGTAAATAAAAACTAAGACAGAGACTACAGGTTATATTGCACAAGGTGTGTGCTAGATGATGGTACATTGGGGAAACTGAGCAAAGGTGCTCAGCCACTTTCCTCTGCTGCCTGTCCCGAAGTCCACCTTGGAGGATGGTCACCCGAAAGTCAGAGGCTGAATGTCCAACTGGGAGGGAACCCTCCTGTCTGTTGATTGTTGTGCAGTGCCCATTCATCCGTTGTCGTAGCCTTTGCTCAGTTTGCCCAATGTACCATGCCTCTGGGCATCCCTGCCTGCAACGTATAAGATAGACAATGTTGGCTGAGTCACACGAGTACCTGCCATGTGACTCAGCCAACCCTCCCATCGTGTCGGGAAATGGGACCCTATGTGAGAATCTCGCTGGCTATGTGGAAGGCATCTTGAAACGTATTGTATAGGGGATCCCCAGCTTCTGTCGCGACACTATGGATTTCTTGGGACCTTGGGTGCATGTCACATTACAGGTGATCACCATTGCACCGCGCACACGCACACATATAGACACACACCCCCCCAGACAGACAGACACAGACAGACACACACACCCCCAGACAAACACACAGACAGACAGACAAAGACCCACATATATATTGTGTGGGGTGAATTTTTTTGGTACAAAGTTAAATTGCACTTTGCTCAAAAACCACATAAATTCATGTCGAACTCTGAGCTCAAAAACTGCATGAATTTATGTAAAACTCTGTTAGTTCACTTTTTAGATTGGAATCAATCTAAACATCAGGTCATAGACAGAGAACACAGGCGGCTAACACCTTTAACACATTGTCTAGCTATCACCATTGTTAACAGCTAACCTGAGAATGCAACTTTAAAAAAAAGGGTTTTGTGATTTACACATGAAAGAAGTGAAACTATCACTGTATTCTAACAGATGAAAGGCTTAACAGACAATCAATTCTGCAATATATAATTTCAGTTACATCACACTGCAAATTTTTGCTATAAATTCTGTGTTACGATCGAGCCCTCCACAGTCACCTGATGAAGGACTGTCGCTCCGAAAGCTAGTGTGCTTCCAATTAAACCTGTTGGACTATAACCTGGTGTTGTGTGATTTTTAACTTTGTGCTAGATGAGATCAGCATTATTTGAGGCTAGAGAGTCCAATCATCATTCTAATATCGGCCAGAAAGAAGCTGTTCCCGAACCTGCTGGTGCTTGGGTCCAGGCTTCTGTATCTTCTGCCTGATGGAAGAGGTTGTTGGAGAGTATTACCGGGGTTTGATGGGTCTTCAATGATGTTGACAGCCTTTCCGTGGCAATGAGCAGAGTAAATGGAGTCAATGAATGAAAGGTTGGCTTCTGTGATGGTCTGAGCTGTGCACACAACCTTCTGCAGTTTCTTACGGTCCTGAGCAGAGCAATTGCCGTACCAGACCATGCTGCATCGGAACAACAGGCTTTCAATGGTGCAGTTGTAGAAGTTGGTGCGGGTCCTTATGGGCATACCAAATTTCCTGAGTCGCCTGAGGAAGAAGAGGTGTGTTGTGCCTCCTTGACAATTGCATCTGCGTTGGAAGTCCAAAACAGGTTGTTGGTTACTCTGATGCTCTCCACCTTCTCGACCTCTGTTCCATTGATGTGGATGGTTGGATGGTGGCATGTTCTCCTCCTTTCTTACTAAAGTCAATGAGCAGTTCTTTAGTTTTGCCAACATTGAAACATTGCACCACGTCATCAAGCCCTTTATCTCTCTTCTGTATTTTGCCTTGCCATTTTTCGATATCTGTCCGACTACTGTGGCGTCATCGGTGAACTTGTAAATGGTGTTCATTTGGAATTTGGCCACATAATCTTGTGTGTACAGGGAGTACAGTAGGGAGCTGAGGGCATATCCTTGGGGGGCTCCAGTGTTGAGTGTTATTGTGGAGGAGGTGCAGTTACCTATCTTCACTGATTGCGGTCCATGGGTCAGAAAGCTGAGAATCTAGTTGCAGTTGAATGTCTCTTGACTAGTATACGGTCTAAATTTTCTTTTGATATGTTTTCCTCCTGGATTGGAGAACCGCATGTAAGAATCTGTGTCTGAATTTGCGTTTTCGCCAAGGGGTGTGTTTGTGGAATATTATGATATTTGAACAGTTAATTGTTATTAGGTACGTTATCTATTATTTGGCTAAGTCTTCCAATAGTCGAGAGTGTGTTGCTGGGAAAGCACAACAGTCAGGCAGCATCGGAGGAGCAGTAGAATCAATGTTTCAGGCATAAGCCCTTCATCAGAAATGAGGCTTGTGGGCACGGGACTGAGAGATAAATGGGAGTCATGGGGAATGAGGAAGCTGCTGAAATCCACATTCATCCTGTGTAGTTGCAGGGTCCCAAGGCAGAATATGAGGTATTTTTCCTCCAGGCGTTGGGTGGGAAGGGTTTGGCAGTGGAGGAGGCTCAGGATCTGCATGTCCTTGATGGAGTGGGAGGGGCAGTTGAAGTGTTCAGCCACAGGGTGGTGAGATTGGTGGGTGCAGGTTTCCCAAAGATATTCTCTGAAACGATCCGCAAGAAGGCATTCTGTCTCCCCGATTTGGAGTAGACCAAATCGGATGCAAAGGATGCAGTAGATGATATTGATAGAGGTACAGGTAAATTGCTGACAGATGTGGAAGCCTTGAGGCCTTGGATGGAGGTGAGGGGAGTAGTGTGGCACAGGTTTTGCACTTCCTATGGTGGCAGGGAAAGGTGCCAGGAGTGGGGTGTTGGCTGGTGTGGGAGGGGTGTTGACCTCACAAGGAAGTCGCGGAGGGAATGGTCACTCTGTGATGCGGATAGCAGTTGGGAGGGAAATATATCTTTGGTGGTGGGGTCGGTTTGGAGGTGGCAGAAGTGGCGGAGGATGGTGCAATGTATGTGGAGGTTGGTGAGATGGAAGGTGAGGACCAGGGAGTTCTGTCCTTGTTGTGTTGGGAGGGGTGGTGTTCAAGGGCAGTGGTGCGTGAAGTGGAGGAGGTGCGCTGCAGGGCATCATCAACCACGTGGGAAGGGAAGCTGCCATCTTGGAAGAAGGAGGCAATCTGGGACTTACTGAAGTGGCATTGGTCATCCTAGGAACAGATGCGGTGGAGGCAGAGGAATTGGGGATAAGGGATGGTGTTTTTACAGGAGATAGGGTGGGAGGTATATTCTAGGTAGCTGCGAGAGTCGGTGGGTTTGTAATAAATGTCTGTGGTTAGTCGGTCGCCGGAGATGGTGATGGAGAGATCCAGAAAGGGGAGGGAGGTGTCTGAGATGGTCAGGTGAATTTGAGGTTGGGGTGGAAGGTGTTGGCAAAGTTGATGAACTGTTCAACCTCCTTGTGGGAGCACAAGGTGGCACCGATACAGTAATCAATATAGCAGAGGAACAGGTGGGAGGTGGTGGTCCTCACCTTCCATCTCACCAACCTCCACATACATTGCACCATCCTCCGCCACTTCTGCCACCTCCAAACCGACCCCACCACCAAAGATATATTTCCCTCCCAACTGCTATCCGCATCACAACAAGGACAGAACTCCCTGGTCCTCACCTTCCATCTCACCAACGTCTGCATACATTGCATCATCGTCTGCCACTTCCGCCACCTCCAAACAGACCCCACCATCAAAGATATATTTCCCTCCCCATCCCTATCAGCGTTATGGAGAGACCATTCCCTCTGCGACTCCCTCATCAGGTCCACACCCCCCACCAGCCCACACCCCACTACTGGCACCTTTTCTTGCCACCACAGGAAATGCAAAAACCTGTGCCCACACCGCTCCCCTCACCTCTGTCCAAGGCCCCAAGGGATCCTTCCACATCCTTCAGAAATTTACCTGTACCTCTACCAATGTCATCTAATGTCATCAGCTTTGGTGAAGCCTGGGGGAATAGTGGGTCTTGGTTTCCAACACAAGACCCCACGAGACATCACAGACACTCACTCATCCCATGACAGAGTAAAGAAAAGACACTGGTAAAATAAATACCTATTTTTGTAAGGCATTTCTATGGAAGAGAGCAGGATTGATTGACATCACTTTTTTTTTGCCTTTCATGTTTAGGACAGTGAAGGTGGACGTCTATGATTGGGATCGAGATGGCAGGTAAGGCTGAACCTTTCAAAGATCTGTGGTGAGTAGTCACAGGGTTACATCCACCTATCTGTTTATCTACTTCCACCGAACTATTAAATTAGATTCCTGCTCATTTTACTGAATTCCTTGTTCTGTGACTGCCAATACATTAGGCCATTTTCCTAGACGCTTGAACGATTTCCTTGTCTTCACAGTGCAGGTAGCTGACTGATGTAATAGCTGTCATCAGTGCTGAGCTGGAACCAGTCACTCAGAACTGTACAAGGGCAATTCGAGGAAATGACTGTCTGATTTATATTCTACCTCGCATATCCACACAGGATGCTCGGGATCAAATGGCTCGGGAAATCAATATATTGGCGGCAAGCCCTGGCCATTCTATGATTACTGTACAGAAAGAAAGAAAATTGTTCTGTTAAATCCCCACTTTTGTACCTTGCCCTCAAGAGAATACGCAAAACAGGAAAACTTGCCCCTGGATGAAAATGCTGGGTGTCAGGCCCTTTCATTTCTCATTTTAGGTTGAGGTAAATTTGGAGTATTTGCAATTGAAGTAAGTGCCTAATGGACTGAGTCGATAAAACATGGAGCTGGAATAAGCACAGCTGGTCAAGCAGCGTCAGATGAGCAGGAGGGTCAACGTTTCAGGCAGGACCCTTCATCTGTGCTGTGTCTTTTCCAGCTCCACATTCTATCAAATTTGACTTCCCAGTGTCTGCAGTCCTCACTACCTCTGAGTGCATAATGGTCTAAGTTGACAGTGAAAGATGATGGGTTGATCATCAAACGATTGATCTAAAAACCCTCACAATTGCAAGAAATAAAAGGAATTTCTTTGACAGAGGAAGAATTTCCTTCTCTGAACCATGGTCTTGGTGACAGTAGCCTGGCACTGAGCAGCACAAAACCAGGCAGTGATGTGGTACCATCCCTCATTTGTAGTAAAGAAAAAACAAAGAACTGCAGATGCTGTAATTCTGAAACAACACCGGAATGATTGGAGAAACTCAGCAGGTCCAGCAACATCTGTGGAGAGACTCTGAAGAATGGCCATTGGACCCAAAATGTTGATCCTGCTTTTTCTTGATAGATGCTGCTTGAGCTGCTGAATATCTCCAGCAATTCCTGTTTTTGTTGTGATTTTGCAGTAATTGGATTGTCAGCCAAAATAATGAGGGATGTTGGAATCTACCTCTATATATGTAGACATATACTATTGAACTAACAGAGTGGCGCCATAAACAGGGTAATATAACAGGGTCATAGAATCCCTACAGTGTGGAAGTAGGCCATTTGAACCATCAAGTCCACACCAACCCTCTGAACAGCAAACCAGCCAGACCCACCCTCCTACCCTGTCCCTGTAACCCTGCATTTCCTATAGCTATTCCATCTAGCCTGCACATCCCTCAACGTTATGGGCAATTTAGCTCGGTCAACCTACCTAACCTGCACATATTTGGACTGTGGGAGGAAACTGGAATACCCAGAGAAAACCCACACAGACATGGAGGGGAATGTGCAAACTTCACACAGACAGTCATCAAGTCATACAGATGTACAGCACAGAAACAGATCCTTCCGTCCAAATCGTCCATGCCGACCAGGTATCCTAAATCTAAACCCTTCCTATTTATATACCCAGCCTTTTAAATGTTGTAATTGTACCAGCCTCCACCACTTCCTCTGACAGCTCATTCCATACACGCACCACCCTCTGCTCCTTTTAAATCTTTCTCCTCTCACCCCAAACCTATGGGCTCCCCCACCCCAGGGAAAAGACCTTGTCTATTCTGGAATTGAACACAGGTCCCTGACATTGTGAGGCAACAGTCCTAACCACTGAGCCACCATGCCCCCCGAACAGATCCACTGTGTACGGCAGTATACATCTTCTGCCAGTACAACTTTGGAGCAATGAGCATAAGAGCAACCAGAACAGAATGGGTGCTCAGCATTGTAGACAGAAGCATTCTATAATTCAACATATAAAAGGTGCATTAACCGAGATTGACTCAGAGGAGATTAATCCACACTTGTCCAGTGTTAACAAGAGGCATTGGAGAAGAGTATTCTTCAAACTGCTACGAACCTCCTACCACTGCATAGGAAGACTTTTTCAGGAACTCACTGTTCCAACTCGCCTGTCCCGAAAAGAAAGCTCACAAAAGACAAGGCTATCATTTAAAAATTAATTAAACAAATTTTCCAGAGTCAAATCAGCCACTAATTGCTGGCCTAATGAATCTCCGCAATTCAGGCTTATGAATCAGTAGGCTGACACATGGCATTAGGCCTGTAACAATTTGGTACTTCTAACACTAGGGGTAGATTTACCAGCATAGTGCCAGAATTGGAGATTTCTACCTCATGGAGAGGGTAGAGAATCTGAGCCTGTTCTCTGTCGAGTAAGGAAAGGTGAGATTTAATATATATGTTCAAAATTACGGGGGGGTTGCGATAATGTGTATTTGGCACCACTGTCTTCCTTGGGAAGAGCGTGAATGTCCAACCCTTGTCTAAGGCTGTCAGACCCCATTATATATGGTGACAACAGTGGTGCATGGTTTGTGAGCTATTTCTGAGGGATCCCAGCAGCAATAGTAAATTCTGAAGAGTGAACAGACTTTGATCTGATGGGACACACTCAAGAAAACTGCCCACAACAGTAACTGGATTAAATTCCCATTACTACAGTTCCGATGACAGACAACTTGAATGCCACAGAATGATGGAGAAAGCCTTACCTTCATACGAGCCCCAGGATATCGCAGGAGATCTCAACTAGACTGTGCACTGAAGAAACTGATTCCATTGTTACAGGGCCATCTCACCGACAGAACTCACTTAAATGCCAGAAAAGGAACAGCGAGTGTGCTCTTGTGCTCTGGTGGCGATAGCTTAAGAGAAGAGATTGATGAACACCCTGTTAAATATGACGTAATGGTTGAAGCATTTGATTCTTACTTGGGTTTCAAACGAGGGCTCCTATAGACTGGGAAAAAATCAAAATACCCAGGACACGGCAGCAAATGTTTAAATCCTCCAGTAAGAATATCTCTTGGATGCCACCAGACTCGGATGCTGAAAGAGTGCTGGTCAATCAGGTCAATTGTCCTTGATGGTGTTAAGCTTCTTGAGTGTTATTGAAGCTGAATCCATCCCAGTCAGTGTAGTGTATTCAATCACACTCCTGACTTGAGGACAGGCATTTGGGAGAGTTACTCACCATAGAATTCCTAGCCTCTTTATTCCTTAATTCCTTAAATACCTATACCTTTAAGGAATAAAAGAATGACAAGAGTAAGATTAGGGCCAATCAAGGGTAGTAGTGTGAAGTTGTGTGTGGAATCAGAGGAGATAGGGAAAGCACTAAATGAATATTTTTTGACAGAATTCACTCTAGAAAATGACAATTTTGTTGAGGAGATTACTGAGATACAGGCTACTAGACTAGGTGGGATTGAGGTTCACAAGGAAGAGGTATTAGAAATCCTGCAGAGTGTGAAAATAGATAAGTCCCCTGGGCCGGATGGGATTTATCCTAGGATCCTCTGGGAAGCCAGGGAGGAGATTGCCGAGCCTTTGGCATTGATCTTTAAATTGTCATTGTCTACAGGAATAGTGCCAGAAGACTGGAGGACAGCAAACGTGGTTTCCCTGTTCAAGAAGGGGAGTAGAGACAATCCTGATAATTATAGACCAGTGAGCCTTACTTCAGTTGTTGGTAAAGTGTTGGAAAAGTTTATAAAAGATAGGATTTATAATTATCTAGAAAATAATAATTTGGTTAGGGATAGTCAGCACGGTTTTGTGAAGAGTAGGTCGTGCCTCACAAATCTTATTGAGTTCTTTGAGAAGGTGACCAAACAGGTAGATGAGAGTAAACCGATTGATGTGGTGTATATGGAGTTCAGCAAGGCGTTCGATAAGGTTCCCCACAGTAGGCTATTGTACAAAATGTGGAGGAATGGGATTGTGGGAGATATAGCAGTTTGGATCAGTAATTGGCTTGCTGAAAGAAGACAGAAAGTGGTAGTTGATGGGAAATGTTCATCCTGGAGTCCAGTTACCAGTGGTGTACCGCAAGGGTCGGTGTTGGGTCCACTGCTGTTCGTCATTTTTATAAACGATCTGATGAGACCGTATAAGGGAGGGTTAGTAAATTTACAGATGACACTAAGGTCGGTGGAATTGTGGATAGTGACGAAGGATGTTGTAGGTTACAGAGAGACATAGATAAGTTGCAGAGCTGGGCTGAGAGGTAGCAAATGGAGTTTAATGCGGACAATGTGAGGTGATTCACTTTGGTCGGAGTAACCGGAATGCAAAGTACTGGGCTAATGGTAAGGTTCTTGGTAGTGTAGATGAGCAGAGAGATCTCGGTGTCCAG
>NC_057727.1:15486805-15492394 GCF_004010195.1 Chiloscyllium plagiosum | reverse complement strand
GGCCGCACTTGGAGTATTGTGTACAGTTCTGGTCACTGCATTATAAGAAGGATGTGGAAGCTTTGGAAAGGGTGCAGAGGAGATTTACTAGGATGTTGCCTGGTATGGAGGGAAGGTCTAATGAGGAAAGGCTGAGGGACTTGAGGCTGTTTTCGTTAGAGAGAAGAAGGTTGAGAGGTGACTTAATAGAGACATATAAGATAATCAGAGGGTTAGATAGGGTGGACAGGGATAGCCTTTTTCCAGGATTGGTGACGGTAAGCACGAGGGAGCATAGCTTTAAATTGAGGGGTGATAGATATAGGACAGATGTCAGAGGTAGTTTCCTTACTCAGAGAATAGTAAGGGTATGGAATGCTTTGCCTGCAACGGTAGTAGATTCGCCAACTTTAAATACATTTAAGTCGTCATTGGACAAGCATATGGACGTACATGGAATAGTGTAGATTTGATGGGCTCCAGATTGGTATGATGGGTCGGCGCAACATTGAGGGCCGAAGGGCCTGTACTGCGCTGTAATGTTCTATGTTCTATATTCTGACCTGCATTTGCAGTCTGTATATGGTTGATCCAGTTTAATTTCTGGTCAATGGTAACTCCCATAATGTCAATAATGAGGGACTCATTAATGTCCATTTAATGTCAAGGCATGATGGTTAGGTTTTCATTTCTTGGAGACAGTCACCGGGGAGCACTTGTGCGAAGTGACACGGTGTAAGATGGAAAACGAGGTGCATTTACAGAACCCACCGATGGGACAGGGGCTTGTGCATAGGGGAAGAGACCATGCCACATTGCAGCTTATGCCTTTTCTCGCAGAATGATGATTTATACTGCTCAGTGGTTAGCACTGCTGCTTCACAGTGCCAGAGACACGGGTTCAATTCCCGCCTCAGGTGACTCTCTGTGTGGAGCTTGCACATTCTCCCCGTGTCTGCGTGGGTTTGCTCCGGTTTCCTCTCACAGTCCAAAAATGTGCAGGTCAGGTGAATTGGCCACGCTAAATTGCGCGTAGTGTAAGGTGAAGGGGTAAATGTAGGGGAATGGGTCTGGGTGGGTTGCGCTTCGGCAGGTCGGTGTGGGCTTGTTGGGCCAAAGGGCCTGTTTCCACACTGTAAGTAATCTAAGTAATCTAATCTAAGAATACAGAGTAAAATCGAAGTAAACTATAAATAGGTTGAGGTTGGTCAGAGGAGAAAGTGAGGTCTGCAGATGCTGGAGATCAGAGCTGAAAATGTGTTGCTGGAACAGCGCAGCAGGTCAGACAGCATCCAGGGAACAGGAGAATTGACGTTTCGGGCATAAGCCCTCTGAGGTTGGTCAGATTCAAGGGAGATAGTCGTGGTGGTGGATGAAAAATGCTGTAAGTCAAGATAGAATTGGAGTGATAAATGGGGAGAGGATGAAGAAGATATATTAATTGTAAAGGGGAATAACTATTGGCAAATCAAAATGCGGAATGATTGGAACTGGTAGAGCTAAGTACCAAACTAAAGTCATTATTTGGTCTCATCATAAGCCAAGCAAAGTGTAAGCACCAATCAGGCAACTTGTCTAGCTCACCTTTTTGTTGGCACCTTACCAATTTCACTTGATGCCCAGTTTCCCAAATTCTTCCTTGGAGACATGGTAACAATTGATTGGGGAAAAACACCCCCAAGAGCACCTTCAAGAAATCAGTGAGAAAGTAGAGGGTGCTTTCATAGCCACTTTGCTCTGTGCCCACAATATGGCAGGAAACAGCCTCACCAGTTCCAAGCTGGACAATGCCATTAAAGCTAGCCCTTTTTAAAGTGGGATACGCTGGAGAAGTCTTTAAATTCCAATTCAGAAATCTAAAAGGATGCCCAGTAGATCAACCAGTGTCCAAGAAATAAAATGTAGATGAACATGAAGTGCCTTTTTTTGGATGAAGTCATAAAATCGAAGGGATGTTTTTCAGAGTGCTGTCAATGGCTACAGAGCAAATTTCAAATTAGATATTGGAAAAGGAGTTTCAATTCTTATTGGCACTGTGCAGAGGCTGTAGCTTAATTTTCTCCATCCACCAGCTATACATGGTTTTCACCTTTCCAGTATTCTCAGAACCTGCTTACGTTTTTTACACAGAAACTTGTTTGTGTTTTGAGCAGCAAGTTGACATATTGTGGAATGGATTGTTTGAAAGGTTAATGAAAGCAGATTCAAGAGTTACTTTCATGTTAATCTACCTGGTTGGAATAAAATTGTAAGGTTATAGGGGACAAAGAGCAGAAGAGTATAGACATCCTTCCCGACTGTGTGATCATGGTGTTGTGAATCTTGCCTCTTAGAATGGAGCGGTGTGTTCAGGAATTTAGATTGGGAGGCGAGCACTCCTCACTGAATTGTCCAACCTCTGAAAAAGTTGTGTTGCAGCAAGGGTTTTAAAATGTAACCTTAAAAGCAAAGGGAAACACGAGAGAGAATTACAAAATGTGCCAGAATTTCAGATTGTATTTTTCAATTCGACAAGTAAACCTGAGAAGCAGATTCAAAACATTTTCAATTTCCTTTTAGGAATGTGCAAGTGTAAGTATATAGAATATGAATGATGTCTGCCTGCAATCAGTCATTTCATTAAAATTGTGCCCGGAGTAAAGCACTGGGGAGGATCTGCTGTGTTAGTGTTAGAAATTCAAAGGAATCATTGAGCATCCAGCCTGAAAAGCTCTGTTTCCTGTATCCCAAGTTCCCTGTTGTGTTAAACTATGTGAAATGTGTTTGAAAGCTATCCAGAAATGAAACAAATAACCACACGTAATAAGTGGGTCATGCAATAATATATTCATTCACTCCTCTAAGTTCTCTCTGTTCAAAGATTAATGTGCTTTAATTATTGGAAGCAATGTAAACTCCTTTTAATTTCTTTTTTTGCACAACTTGAAAGAGTGTTCTTTGGTTCTGAAGACTTATTTGAACAGGAGTGATTTCAAATACACCAAGGAACAACATGTTCCAGAAATATCGATTCAAAGTTAACGTATTGAATGTCTGCGTTTTGACCTGATACTGAGGACTAGATTCAACCTTTCACATCTTTCCGTGGTCTTAAAATATGCATAATGATAACTAATTTAATAGTGTAGAGGGTATAGCGAATCTGTATGCAGTTTCGATCCACTGCTAAATTGGTCAGGGTCTTAATATGGATGGCCCGGGGAGCTGCATTAAATGAATGCAGACCTCATTCAATAATGAAATGAGGCTCCTTTGCCCATTTTAAAACAAGGTGTCTGAATCTGTTTCTCCTAGTCAGAGCTCTGATTTGTGCTTTTAGATCTTGAATCACCTAGCTAATCTTTAAAAGGCTGAGCAGAAAATGCTGGAAAGCTGTTCCCACAAAGTAGCTGTAAAAGGCTGCTGTTGGCCCATCCACAATCCCTCAGCAATTGTCACCCACTCTCCAAAGAGGAATTTGTGAAACCGGGCATCAAGTGAAATCGGGAAAGTACCAAGGGGGGAGGGTGAGCTACAGATTGCCCTGATTGGTGCTTGCACTTTGCTTGGCTTATGATGAGAACGTTATCATGAGTTTAGTTTGGTCTTTAGCTCTATCAATTCTAGTCTTCCATTTTACAAATCCATTGGCTTAATTGACCATGATGACACCCAATACTTATTTTCCTAGCTTCCCAACCCTGACTTGCAAACATCATCACGATCGTACTCAAAATGGTATGTTCTTCTGTAGCTTCCC
Organism: Chiloscyllium plagiosum; assembly: GCF_004010195.1. NCBI lineage: Eukaryota > Metazoa > Chordata > Chondrichthyes > Orectolobiformes > Hemiscylliidae > Chiloscyllium > Chiloscyllium plagiosum. The sequence goes on along the minus strand of NC_057727.1, from coordinate 15,488,676 downwards.
TACGACAGCAACAACTTTGCCAATATCTGTTTCATATGTCTTTAGTGAGCTTATTTGGATTAAAATGGAATCTGTGTTCGTAGGATTGCAACAGTTCCTGTATATTTGAACATGTCAGTGTCTCATGGAGTTCTTTGCCATGACAACCTCATTGCTCAATCAAAACCTGATTGCATTCCTTGCTGGCTCATTAGAGTACCACATTGTTCAGATTGCAGTCTGGGTGCCTTCCTCTTCATTTCTAAATTACAAGTTACCCACACTAGTGAGAGAACTCACAACATGATAATTTTATGTCTCTCAATTTTCTACCAGATAAATCTGCTGAATGCCAAGTTAGTGTTAACCCTTAATATTCCCAGCATTTGTGACTGCAAATATTTGACGTCGAACTGCAATTATTACAAATAAAACTGCAGCCTCGTCAGGGATCAGAAGCCCTGTCCCAACATACACACAGCATGGCTGTGAGATCATGGCTCTTTTTTGAATAATTACATTTGAACCTAATTTAGAACAGAAGTGATCATGAATTTTTCAGAGCTCACAGAGGATGTAGAGCCAGGTGAATGTTTCTTCTTTTCATTTTCTTCTGATGTTGCAGGGAAGATGTTGCAAGGTGGGTGGCACAGCCGTCAGAAGCAGTTGGGGCCTGCCCAGTTCATGGCATGCACATTTTCTTTCAAAGCAATTTTATTTTGCAAGCCTGCGACCTTATTTAAAATGAAATAGCTATACTAATACAGCTCCGAGCTAGCAATCCCAACTGTAGGCCACAGTTGATTGTGGAAAAAACTTTTTTTTCCTTTTGGAGACTCTTCAGAATAAATTTACTATGTTTTGTTCTCCCCCATTCCCAGGCATTAATTACTTTTGTTGCTGGCATTTAATGCAATATGGTGACTATGGCTATTCCATAGTGGCCAAAAGTAGATGCAAAAGAACACAGGAGCAGTTTGTGCTGCAGCTGCCACAGCCCTGGAACTTGCATGTGTAGACACTTCAATGTGACCTGGATATGTGGAAGAAGACTTCACTTTGCTGCCTCCAGTTCACAAGACAGTTGCACCATCTGCTGCCAACTGAGCTGAAGACATCTGAAATGACTACAGCTCTTCCCAGCAAAGTTAAGGTCATCACAGCATGGCATGCTCATGCTAATGGATCAATCAAAGCAGCTAGACCACCTCAGGCACTTTGGATTTTTAAATAAATGACAGATGCAGTGTTTGCAAGGAGCAGTATTTGAGTACAGAACGTTGACCCAGGTGATGGGCTTCCCTGAGGTACAAGATGTTTCACATGGCATTCACATGGTCATGGGAGGTCCTCGTCTCAGTCCTACAATCTACATCTACTTCAATATTTACTGTCCAGCAAGTTGCCACAATGCCTTCATTAAACAGTCTTTGGTGTCTGTACTTTTAGAAGATGAATCACAACCTGGAGGGGAAATAGTTTTTAATGAGAGCAATACTAACCATCACTTCCTCGACTGTGCATTGTCCTACAGCAGGCAATATATTTGCTGTCCCATCATCACCACCTACCTAGGAACTTAGGATCAGGAGTGGGTCACTCAGTCATTTCTCACATGCATTTAGATCATTGTTTATTCCTTTCTTAACTCTTCCATCTACCCATTACAGTTCCATAACCTTTAATAACTAAAATAACTGCACATCTGCATAACTGTCACCAAGTCATCCTTTATTTGCACATGCATAGTGCATAGACTCTGACCTAAAATGTGTTGCTGGAAAAGCGCAGCAGGTCAGACAGCATCCAAGGAGCAGGAGAATCGACGTTTCGGGCATGAGCCCTTCTTCAGGAATGAGGAAAGTGTGCCAAGCAGGCTAAGATAAAAGGTA
>NC_057727.1:15454388-15482422 GCF_004010195.1 Chiloscyllium plagiosum | reverse complement strand
ACACACTTTCCTCATTCCTGAAGAAGGGCTCATGCCCGAAATGTCGATTCTCCTGCTCCTTGGATGCTGCCTCACCTGCTGCGCTTTTCCAGCAACACATTTTCAGCTCTGATCTCCAGCATCTGCAGTCCTCACTTTCTCCTCATAAACTCTGACCTAGCCAGCTCAGAGCCAGTCCCTAGAGTGTGGTGACTCTCTGACAGTTCTGTTTATATCTGATGAAGGGCTCTTGCCCAAAACATCGATTCTCCTGTTCCCTGGATGCTGCCTGACTGCTGTGCTTTTCCAGCACCACACTCTCGACTCTGACCTCCAGCATCTGCGGTCCTCACTTTCTCCTGTTTATACTTGTCAGCCAGGGCTCTCTGATTGGCCCAGTCAGGGACTTCATACTCAATGAAATCCAACCTTGTTCCACTCACTATAATACCCTTACATGTTTTGAGAAAATTTGTAGCTCAAGTTAAGGTTCTGGAAGTAGGTTTGCTCACTGAGCTGGAAGGTTCATTTCCAGACGTTTCGTTACCCTACTAGATAATATCTTTAGTGGGCTTCGGGTGAAGCACTGCTGATAAGTCCTGCTTTCTATTTATATGTTTGGGTTTCTTTGGGTTGGTGATGTTATTTCCTGTGGTGATGTCATTTCCTGTTCTTTTTCTCAGGGGGTGGTAGATGTCTTTGTTTGGCTTGTCCTAAGATGGATGTGTTGTCCCAGTTGAAGTGGTGTCCTTCCTTATCTGTATATAAGGATACTAGTGAGAGAGGGTCATGTTGTTTTGTGGCTAGTTAATGTTCATGTATCCTGGACAACACATCCATCCTAGGACAAGCCAAACAAAGACACGCACGAGAATTCCTAGAAGCATGGCAAAACAGGAATTATCAGCAATGCCTCGCCTGAGGCCCACTGAAGATGTTACCTTGTCGGGTTCATGTATCCTGGACAACACATCCATCCTAGGACAAGCCAAACAAAGAGAATTCCTAGAAGCATGGCAAAACAGGAATTATCAGCAATGCCTCGCCTGAGGCCCACTGAAGATGTTACCTTGTCGGGTGACGAAACACCTGGAAATGAACCTTCCAGCTCAGTGAACAAACCTACATCCAAACCCTTACATCAATGGTACTGCACAGAAACAGGCTATTTGGTCCAGCTGGACTCTGCCAATGCTTATGTACCACATGAACTTCTTTCCTTCCTACTACATCCAACTTTATTAGCAAAACCTTGGATTCCTTTTCAAAACCTTGTGCTTGTCTAGATTCTCCTTTAATGCTCCTGTCTGTCAGATGTTGTAATGACTCCTTTTGGTATCATGTTCCACATCCTCACTTTTCTTTAGGTACAGGAGGTTCTGCTCAATCCTTTATTGGATTTATCAGTGACTATCTTATACTAATGACTCATACTTTAGGACTCTCTGCATTTTGAACCATAATACCTGAAGATATGGGTCAATAACAATGGCAAAGCTGTCAGGGCTTACAAGCATTACTTGGCTGAAGTTCGCAGGAACATCAGGAATCTACACATACACTGTCAAATTGAAAGATCCAGAAACTGTTGTAAGTGATTCTTTGTCGCCCGAGAGAGCGCATTGTTATAATTTGGCCTGTGCCCCAAGACTGCAATTGTCTAGGAGTTGTTGAATTGATGAAAATTAATAGTCTCTGTGTAAAAACCTGTGAAAACATTATATCTTTATGAACAATATGAATCTGGGTGTTTAAAGTGTACTAAGTTTGTGATAATTGCACACTGAAATTGCACACGGTGAATATTGGCAAGCTTAGTAGGTCTGGCAGTGCACGTGCAGAGAGAAATAGAATTCTAGGCTAGATTTTTACCGAGACCGGTAGCCTCATGCACCCTTTCAAAATGTAGATCAGGACCTGATGCTAGGGTTCCTGACCCCATTTCCAAGCTTTCTGATTTTCAGGAATGCCTCAATCATGTGCAGGCTGGGTCAGGTCATGAGCCCATGGCCAGCACTCTTGACCAAGCCAGTTGCACTGGGAGTTGGACTGACCTCGTCCTGTGCAATGTTTATGGAGTAGGGACAGTATATTAAAGGATCACAGTTCACACCGTGTCAAGGTGTAACAAACCATATTCTCCTTGGAGAAGCCTTTTGAAGAGCCTCCTCATGCCCCTCCCAATATCTAGGTGTACCACCTAACAACTGCCATGGTCCCTTATGCCAGCGTATGCTTTTCCTCCTATTCCCAAGGCCCATCATGACCCCCATGCCAAGCTATAGCACTTCCAAGACTATTCACATACTATATAACATATCAAAGTATGACCATTGAATGTTTCAGAAAAAGCCTTTCAAAAAGAGATTTTAAATAATCACAAAATATCACAAAACTCTATTCAGTGCAGCCCCATAAAAGTGCTGAGGTTACCATAAAGGTCCCACCTTCTCAACCTTGCCCCTCGCTTGAGGCGTGGTGACCCTCAGGTTAAACCACCACCAGTCGGATGTTGAGACGGGCCCCAGTCCTCGAGAGTTGGAGCAGTCTCCTGGTTATGGAGGTGACTGGAGTCTCAGCAGCAATGAGACGCTTCGGCAGAGGTGACGTTTTGGCACCAGTTAGTCAGGGCTGCTTCCTCCTTTGTGTTGTGGCCTCAGGCAACGGTTTGGTGGTTGCGGAATACGGCGGCCACTGAGTAAATGAAGAAGCCATGTATGGAACAAAAAATGTAATTTGTCCTCATTTTGTATGACTTATTTTTTATATAGTTTATTAATTAAAGCGGCGACAGCTTATGGTGACTTGTACACATTTTACTGTATTGTCATAAATTGTGTAACAATAAATTACTATTGCATTATACTAGAATATATTAATGAGTGAACAACCCTATTGGACTATAGTGACTTAACTTTACCTGTAAACATGCCAATCACCCAGACCTTTTAAAGTTTCAAGAGCTGGAGCCACAAGGTATTTGAAACTACTTAAGCCTGTATAAACAAACATTAAAAGAAATTGGTAGCAGAGATCAGAACACCAAAACCATCAGATGGAGTCTCTGATGTTTCAAAAGGCAAGTGATTTTCAGGGCTGTTAGCTAAGCCTTTTTACATATTCTTATATGGGTGCCTGACCCCAGACAGTGGAGATTCTCCAGAGCAGTTTTTCCAGTGGTGGTCTTGCAAAGTCATGTATTTTCCAGACTCCCATCACCTAACTCACGGATGAAACCCTGGCACGATATTTTGAGTTGAATAGGCATCTTCCTTGGAACTGCTTCGCCTCTGAGGTCAACATCCAGCCCTGTGTTCTGAGCCGAATATAACTTTTCTGCAGAACGCCTTCTTCTGAGGAGTCATGTTTTACTAGAAAGATCAGCTAAGTGTCAATTCTAGGGAGATTTGGAGCAGGTTTTTCTTTGTGAGTTCTCGTCAGTTATCTCACACAGTTTTACACTGCCTTATCTTATTATGTATGCGACATGCCTCGATGGCAACGTCTCCCTCTGTCTTACAGCTTGCTAGCAGTGGAAATACTTCTCACTCCCAGCTGTGCATCAAGTCAACCTCTGTCAGTCATGAATAGGCCTTTACAGTATACATAGAATCATAGAGGTCTACAGTATGGAAACAGGCCCTTCAGCCTGACTTGCCCTTGCTACCTAGTTTTCACAATTAATCTAGTCTCATTTGCCTGCTTTTGGTCCATATCCCTCCATCTATCTTATCCATGTAGCCGTCCAAATTTTTCTGAAATGATAAAACTGTAGTCATCTCTGTGACAACCTCTGGTGGCAGCCCATTCCAGCCACTCACCATCCTCTGTGTGAAAGAATTGCTCCTCTGACCCTTTTGTAGCTCTCCCATCTCACCTTTAACCTATGGCCTCTTGTTTCAGATTGCCCTACCATGATGAAAAGCTGTTGACTTATCTTATCTACAGTTCTCATGATTTTATAGACCTCTATAAGGTCACCCCTCAGTCTCTTACGCTCCAGGGGAAAAAAATGTCCCAGCCTATTCAGCCTCTCCTTATAACTCAAACCTTCCAGTTCGGTAAATCTTTTTTACACTCTTTCAAGTTTAATCTATAGTAGGGTGATCAGAACTGCATGCAGTACTCCAAATGTGGCCTTAGATTAGAAAAGGTTTCTGAGGCATGTAAGTGGCAGGGCGATGTTTAATTGTAAATAGAAACTCACTTTACATCATCGCGATAGATTGATTAGAACATATCTTTAATTCCCACCTGCTTTGGAGGTGTGTCATAACAGGTAGAAAGTGAGGACTGCAGATGCTGGAGATCAGAGTCGAGAGTGTGGTGCTGGAAAAGCACAGCAGGTCAGGCAGCATCTGGGGAGCGGGAGAATCGATGTTTCGGGCATAAGCCCTTCATCAGTGTGTCATAACAGGCTGAAGTAATTAATCCAAAATGTGGCATGATGATGGGGTGATGTTGGTGCATGTGTGATGCCAACCCTCAGGGATGGGTGTACAGGTGTTCGCTGCTTGTGGAGCATATCCTGAGATGTTGGGGACTGATAGAGGCCTGAAGAAGCAAACAGTGAGTGATATTGGCAGGTACCAACTGTGTTTCTTAGATCAGGAGCTGTCACAATCTACTTTCTCACTCTCTCTCTCTCTTGCTCACATGGGAGAACAAGAAATTGCATATAAATGAAGTAGGATTAGGTCCTAATGGGACATAAATGCATTAAAATAAACTGTCATTGCCCAATCATGAGATTCGTATCCTGTCATTCAAACTTTGGGTGTGAAATCAGACTTCTATTTTTTACAAACTCAAGGATTTCATTTTACGAATCTCACCATATTTTCCCACTGACTTGCCATTGCCCAGTCACCTGGGGGACTTGGAAAGTTCAGCCCATGAACTCTGACCCTTTTCCCACAGATGCTGTCTGACGTGCTCAGTATTTGCAGACCTTCCTGTTTTTATTTTAAATCTTTGGGATCTGCAGTATTTTGTTGTTTTTTTCTAATTGTTTAATTGAAGCCTCTGTTAGCAGGTAACAATGCTGTTTTTAATAACACTGATAGTTTAGAGGAGTGCTGAAAGACAGCTGCATTTGCAGAAATGTCAGGTTTTGGATGAGTCTAAGACTTACCGGTGTGTCTATCCAATTGGGAATAAAATATATCCTTTAGCAATTCAACGAAGAGCAAGTGAGTCACCCTACTGCCTGGCCAACATTGCTCCTTCCTTCCACCAACAGCATCAAAACCAAATTGTGTTGCCATTAATTAATTTCTTGGGGCCCTGTTATATTCAAATGTTGTTTCAGCTGTAACTCAGTTGGTAGCACTCTTGTCTCTGAGTCATAGGTTCTCTGCTCAAATTTAGCCTAGTGCTTGAACACAAAAAATCATGGTTGATACTCCAGTCCAGTACTTGAGAGACTGCTGCACTGTTAAAAATGCTTCCTTTGGTATGAGACTATAAATTAAGATTTCACCTGCCTGTACAGATGGATGGAAGAAGTCTGAGAACATAGAACATAGAACATAGAACTGTACAGCACAGAACAGGCCCTTCAGCCCACGATGTTGTGCCAACCACTGATCCTCATATATGCACCCTCAAATTTCTGTGACCATATGCATGTCCAGTAGTCTCTTAAATGTCCCCAATGACTTTGCTTCCACAACTGCTGCTGGCAACGCATTGCATGCTCTCACAACTCTCTGTGTAAAGAACCCGCCTCTGTCATCCCCTCTATACTTTCCTCCAACCAGCTTAAAACTATGACCCCTCGTATTAGTCTTGGAAGATGACCACCAATGCATCTAATATTTTGTGGGCCACTTCCTTCTGTTCTCTGAGATATAGATTATCAGGCTCTGAGGTTTTATCAGCCTTCAGTCCCACCAGTTTCTCTAACTTGATTTCTCTACTAATATAGATTTGTTTCAGTTCCCTGTGTTCCCCATCATTTCTGGTTATTTGTGTTCTCCCTTCCGAACACAGAAGTGATGTATGAATTTAGTTTGTCAGCCAGTTCTTCATTACCCATTATAATTGCCCCTGTTACTGACTGTAAGGGACCTACATTAGTTTTCACCAATCTTCTTCTCTTCACATACCTCCAGAAACCTTTATGGTCATTTCTTATGGTCCCCACAAGCTTTGTTTTCCCCTTCTTAATCCATCCCATGGTCCTCCTTTACTGATGTCTAAACTGTTCCCATTTTTCAGGTCTTTTGCTTTTTCTTGACATTTTGTATGCCCCTTTTTTGCATCTAATACTACCTCTAATGTCCCTCATAAACCATGGTTTGGCCACTATTTTCTTTGTACTCTTTTATCATACAGGGATAAACAAACTTGCTGAAGTCCATATACACCACATCCACAGCTCGACCCTCATCAACTTTTCTAGTTACATCCTCAAAGAACTCAGTAAGGTTTGTGAGGCATGACCTCCCCTCACAAAGCCGTGTTGACTGCATTTAATCAAGCCATGCTCTTCCAGATGGTCATAAATCCTACCCCTCAGAATCCTTTCTAACACCTTGCAGACGACAGACATGAGACTTACAGGTCTGTAATTGCCGGGGATTTCCCTATTTCCTTTCTTGAAGAGAGGAATTACATTTGCCTCTCTCCAGCCCTCAGGTACGACTCCAGTGGAGAGCGAGGATGCAAAGATCTTCGCAAGTGACAAAGCAATTGCATTTCTCGCTTCCCAAAGCAGCCGAGGACAAATCTGATCCAAGCCTGGCGACTTGTCAATCTTAATGTTTGACAAAATTTTCAGCACATCAGCTTCCTCTATCTCTATCCATTCCAGCATGCACACCTGCTCTTCAAAGGTTTCATTCACTACAAATACAGAAGCAAAAAACTCATTTAGGACTTCCCCTACCTCCTCAGACTCCACACACAAATTCCCCATGCTATCCCTGATCGGCCCTACTCTTTCTTTGACCATTCTCTTATTCCTCACAGAAGTGTAAAATGCCTTTGTGTTCTCCCTAATCCGTTCTGCCAAGCCTTTCTCGTGCCCCCTCCTGGCTCTCCTCAGACCATTTTTGAGCTCCTTTCTCGCCTACCTGTAATCCTCTAGAGCTGAGCTTGCTTCCTCCACCTTACGTAAGCTACCTTTTTACCATTTGACGAGAAGCTCCACCGCTCTCGTCATCCAAGGTTCCTTTATCTTACCACGTCTTGCCTGTCTTCTAGCATTAATTCAGCTCAGTTACAGAACATAAAACTTAGAACATTACAACTCAGTACAGGCCCTTCAGCCCTCGATGTTGCACTGACCTGTGAAACCAATCTGAAGCCCATCTAACCTACACTATTCCATTCTCGTCCAATATGCCTATCCAATGACCTTTAAATGCCTTTAAAATTGGTGAGCCTGTTGCAGGCTGTGCATTCCATGCCCCTACCAATCTCTGAGTAAAGAAACTACCTCTGACATCTGTCCTCTCAATGTAAAGCTATGACCCCTTGTGCTAGCCATCGCCATCTGAGGAAAAAGGCTCTCACTGTCCACGCTATCTAATCCTCTGATCGTCTTACATGTCTTAATTAAGTCACCTCTCAACTTTCTTCTCTCTAATGAAAACAGCCTCAAGTCCCTCAGCCTTTCCTCGTAAGACCTTCCCTCCACACCAAGTAACATCCCAGTAAATCTCCTCTGAACCCTTTCCACATCCTTCCTATAATGCAGTGACCAGAACTGTATGCAATACTCCAAGTGCGGCCGCACCAGAGTTTTGTACAGCTGCAGCATGACCTCGTAGCTCCGAAACTCAATCCCTCTACCAATAAAAGCTAACACACCGTATGCCTTCTTAACAATCCTATCAACCTGGGTGGCAACTTTCAAGGTTCGATGGACCTGGACACCAAGATCCCTCTGCTCATCTTACCAAGAATCTTACCATTAGCCTAGTACTCTGTATTCCTGTTAGTCCTTCCAAAGTGAATCACCTCATACTTTTCAGCATTAAACTCCATTTGCCACCTCTCAGCCCAGCTCTGCAGCTTATCTATGTCCCTCTGTACAACATCCTTCGTCACTATCCACAACTCTACCAACCTTAGTGTCATCCGCAAATTTACGAACCCATCCTTCTATGCCCTCATCTAGGTCATTTATAAAAATGAAAAACAGCAGTGGACCCAAAACAGATCCTTGTGGCACACCACTAGTAACTGAACTCCAGAATGAACATTTCCCATCAACCACCACCCTCTGTCTTCTTTCAGCTAATTTCTGATCCAAACCACTATATCACCCTCAATCCCATGCTTCCATATTTTGTGCAATAAGCTACTGTGGGGAACCTTACCAAATGCCTTGTTGAAATCCACACATACCACATCAACCGCTTTACCCTCATCCACCTGTTTGGTCCCCTTCTCAAAGAACTTATTCCTGGTGACCTGACCAACGCTTATCTCTCAATCAATATCAGAAAACCATGTTATTTTGTCATTATAAACTTGCTGTTTGTGAGCATTTGCTGTGTGTAATTTTGCTGCCACATTTCCTACAACAGTAATTACACTCAAATGTGTTTGAAGTGTGGCTGCAAAGTGCTTGGAGATGGGTATCCAAGATGGCGGCGATCTAGGAGGATCGTGTTGCAGAGCTCCACAATGAAGCAGAAGCGGGACAAATTTCTAACCTGCCCAACCAGGACCATCGCGATATCCTGGGGCTCTGGAAAGGTCGTGCAGTTCCAGGAAATTGTGAAAAATCAACTTACCTGCATTTTCGCCATCCAGCGATGCGGAAGAAGGGAGGAGGAGCGTCCGAGGCCGGGTCTGCGGCCCAGTCTGCAACGTCCTCGTCCTGTCTTGGTTCGGTTTCATCATTATAGAAATAAGGAGAGAATCATGGAAGCTTCCAGAATCCAGGGGAAGAATCCGAATGCCCTAGTTTACGAGGGCTGTAAGGTCATGTTCTTCCAGGACTTCTCAGTGGCGGTGATCCAGAAAAGAAAATCCTATGACAGTGTCAAGAGAAGACTAAAGGAGCTTGGGATTCAGTATTCTCTGAGGTATCCAGTGGTGCTTCAGATCATGTTAGATGGATCCATACATCTCTTTGACACGTCGGAGAAGGCAAGAGATTTTGTGGACAAATTAATCTAATTACTGGATGTACAAATAGTAATGTTGTTTGGGTATGTCTTTGTTTTTTTCTTTAAAAAATAGAGGTAGTCTGTTTGGGCTTTCTTTTCCTTTTTTATTGGTAATAATTTGGTTTAAACTATGTTTGGCAACAGTTGAGGTGTGTACTTTCAATTTCTAAGTTGTTATACCAAAGGATGGGTGGGGTATTTTACCCTTTTTTCTTTAAAAAATCTTTATTTACATTGCTATTCCATGGTGTATTTTCTTTCTTTTCTGCTTGTGTTTGCAGTGCGGCTCTAGCTAGGAGGAGGGAAAATGGTTGGGATGGCTAGATGCCTACTTACAGGCAGTTTATACCCAGTTTAGGTATTTAAATCTCTGGGCTGCAGTCTTGACAACAGGGTGGGAAATTGGGTTTTGGGATGGATAGTTGCCCCTTTGGGTAGGGGGTGAGTTCCCCTATTCAGCACCATTGGTACTTTATATGTTGGTTTGTTTTTTGGTTTTTGTTGTATATAATCTTTGACAGCTTTGTAGGTTTGTTAAGTGTAGTGGTTTTAGTTTATGTAGTTTTTATGTTCGATGGATCTTGTGACACTAAGGCTCAGCAACTTGTGATTTGAATTCCTCCTCCCTGGATTTTAAATGTTACTGCAGAAGGTTACGGCTAATGACTTGATTAAATGGTGTACCTGGAATATTAAGGGGAGTCACTCACCAACTAAGAGGAAGAAGATACTTTTGAGTCTTAGAAAAGAGAAGGTGGATATTGCTTTGTTACAGGAGACACATTTGGTTGATAAGGAACATTTGAAACTACAGCAGAATGGCTTTGATTGGGTTTACATTTCATCTTTTAATACAAGAAGTAGGGATGTGGCTATATTGGTAAGGAGGAATCTCCTATTTAAGTTACTAGAGTGTGTTAAAGACACACACAGGAGGTTGTAATTCTCAAGCACTGAAAAACAGGGAAGAATATGGTGTTTTAAATGTTTATTGCCCTCTGGCCCATCCCCTCAATGTTTTGGTAGATGCATTCTCTAAACTGATCAGTCTTGTGTCTCGACATATCATTATATGGGGATCCCTCAGTAGACAGATTGCCCAAAGGCCCCTGATAATCTCCGTGCAAACTAAACAATTAGTTGATCTGTGCATGGAGTTAGGGTTGGTGGACATCTGGAGGCGTCTCCACCTGGGAGGCAGGGATTTTACGTTTTTTTCCAATCCACACAGATGTCACACCAGGATTGATTTTTTCTGACCCCCGTGGCAACCCCTGGACTTGGTGGCATCTTGTACAATTGGTAATATTAACATCTCTGATCAAACTCCAGTGTACCTGATGGTTAAGATTAAGGACACTATAGTGGGCCCGAGGCACTGGCAAATGGATCCCTGTATCCTCAAGGATAATAAGTTTGTGGAGTACTTCTCTCGGGAATTTCGAGTGTTCCTAGACATTAACTCAGGCTCAGTTAGTGGCCCATTGGTCCTTGGGAAACTGCCAAAGCCTATGCCAGGGGGTTAATTATTTTCTACTCTGCCAGTAGGAAGCAGCAGAAGGGTGAGCCACAAGGTCTCCTCGAAGCACAGTTGAAGGCAGCCGAGAAGGCTTACTTTGACAGGCCCTCGTTGGTCAAGCTACAGAGGATTACAGCATTGCGGTCTGCATTGAATTCCGTGCTCACGCAGACAGCAAAGAAGGAGCTTACTTTTGCAAAGCAAAGGTTATAGGAGCATGGCGACAGGCCAGGCAAATACTTAGCATATCTCGCCAGGAAAAGGAGTGCCCCTCAAGCCATTATGGTGATTAGGGAAGGATCTGGGAACCTAACATGTGACTCCAAAAAGATTAATCTGGCATTCCAGAGATTTTACTCTTAAGTTATACCAATCTGAGAGTTGTGAGGAGTGGCGGGCCAAAATGGAATCTTTTTTTTAATGTTCTGGAGCTCCCAGGTGTGACCCCTGAACAAAAGTCCTTTTTCAATATCTCTTAATCAGAGCAAGAGGTGCAGGAGGCTGTGAAGCATCTTCAGAATGGAAAGGCACCCGGTTTTGATGGACTTCCCAGTGAATTCTATAAGGAATTTATAAACATACTGTCAGGCCCGATGCTTAATATGTTTAATGCCTTATACAGCCATGATTGTCTCCCGCCATCTCTGAGAGAGGCCAATATTTTGCTTATTCTTAAAAAAAAAGAAGGTCCCGGAGGACTGTGCTTCGTACAGGCCCATTTCACTCTTAAAAGTGGACTTTAAAATAAGACTCTAGCATTAAGGCTGGAGACTGTGTTACCTTTCATTGTTAAAGAGGATCAGACAGGCTTCATAAAGGGCCACAGATCCTCCACTAATGTTAGGAGGCTGCTTAATGTAATTCAAGCATGTCAACAATAGTCAATTCAGAGCTTGGTGAGTTCTCTAAATGCAGAGAAGGCATTTGACCGAGTTGAGTGGCCGTGCCTTTTCTATACTCTGGAGCGGTTTGGCTTGGGTGACGTCATTATAAGATGGGTAAAGGTTCTCTGCAGTGCGGTCATCACCAATGGGGTGCAATCCAGCAATTTTAACAATCTCAGAGGCAGCCGGCAGGGCTGTCCCCTTTCGCCATTGCTTTTTACATTGGTGATTGAACCATTTGTAGGGATCCCAATATATCAGGTCCAGAAGTGGGGTCAAAATTACATAAGATTTCATTGTACATGGACGATGTCCTAATTTTTTTGTCAAAGCACGGTTTGCCTGGTACAAATGCATTCATGTGTTTGGTGTTTTCTTGGGGTACAAGATTAATCTTGCAAAATCAGAGACTATGCCTATGGGTGGTTGTGCAAAGGTACTAGGTCTTAAGGGCGAATATCAATTCCCATTTAAGTGGTCACGGGGGATTTTCTGTATTTGGGTATACTCATTACTCCAGTTCTGGATTGGCTGTTCAAAGCTAATTTTGTTCAATTATTTGACAAAATCAAACAAGGCCTTCAAAGATGGATGGCGCTTCCGGTCTCGTGGTTGGGTCAGATAGCGCTTATTAAGATGAATATTCTCCCCTGTTTGTTATACCCTATACAGATGCTCCCCCTGATTTTAAATAAGCAAACATTCAGGAAACTGAACAGATGGTTCAGCTCCTTTATTTGGCATCATAAGCAACCCCTCATTAAATTAGCTAAACTGCAATTGCCTCATTGATTTGGGGAAACGGATCTCACGAATAATTAAAAGCTACCAACTAAGCTCACTTTTATCCTATGTGAGTGATTGGACCTGTGAGGGCCCTCTTTCGATACGGTTAGATATTTATCAGCGTGCTCTTTTTGGACAAAATGAGGACTGTTAGGGAATATTGCCATAACCCAATAGTTATCAATACTGCTAAAGCATAGAGGGCAATTCGGCAGAGGGAAGGCAATATTGGCAAAACATTTTCTCTTACACCTGTAGTGAGTATGCCGGGTTTTAAACTGGCAATGATAGATTCAGGATTCAAACGTTGGGCAGCTAGGAGTGTGTCTTGCATGGGTGATTTATTTAAAGGAGACACAATTATGTCCTTTAATCAGTTAGCACGGAAATACGAGCTATGTAACAGGGACCTCTTTTGTTTTTTTTCAAATTAGGGATTTTATTCAAAAAAAGACGACACTGTTGACTGATCCTTACAAATCCAATATAGAGAGGAGGGTGCTCAGTGCAAAGAGTACACTTTCTGTCAGCACTTTATATCATCAATTGGGGGATCCCCCTTCAGATGAGTTCGATCTACTTTGCGGGGTGTGGGAGAGAGAGCTAGGTGTTGAGGTCTCCTCAGAGGCATGGGAAGATATTTGGGAAAATGCAAGAAAGATATCAATTTGCAATAGGACCCATGCTTTACAGTTGAAGGTTCTCCACAGGGTCCACTTGGCTCTGGACCGTTTGTCAAAATTTAAACCAGGGATATCTTCAACATGTCCCAAGTGCAAGGTCTGTACGGGCACTTTTATCCATTGTCTCTGGTCCTGTGGTAGGCTTCAAACATACTGCAGTATGGCGGGTGCAATGGAGAGGATTTTAGGTGTAAGGGTGGAGAAGGACCTGATCTCTCTTCTTCTGGGCCTGCCCAGTGTGTTCCCTGCAGATGCGCATAAGAAAAAACTTTTCAACATCCTCACTTTCTGTTCAAGAAAGAGTATCTTGCTATGTTGGGTATCTGAAACCCCCCCCCCCCCCCCCCCAACCTCGGGCCTGTTGGGTTAGCGGGAGATTGTTATGGAGCATATCCCCTTGGATTTTCTCACAAGTATGGTACACCACAAAACTGAGAATTTTTATAAGACATGGCAGCCTTTTTGGAATACCTGGACAAAAATTTATCTGCCACACTAATAAGTGCTTTTATGTAACCATAACGATGGTGTTTTACAAGTCCAATATCCAGAGAGGAAGACCTGTGAACGTATGCGTGTCTTGTTTGGCTGAGTTGAGTTATTACTATCTATTAGTTTATTGTCGGTTATTATTTATTTAATTAAATAGTTAGTCGGGGATTGTTAAAATTATATATTTTTATATATGTATTTATACATTTGTACATGAGGGTGGGTTGGGTTTTTTGTGTTCTTTCTTTGTATTGTTTTGTATTTGTTGGAATATTTTTAAAAATCTATTTTTTCAATAAAGTATATATTTTAAGAAAAGTGCTTTGAGATAGCTGGAGATCTTTTCCTTTATATTTTTAAATTGACTGTCATATTTACTTGCATATTAATAGTGACTACACTTTGAAAGTAATTAACTATATGTGAAGCCCTTTGGGAGATGGGCTGCCATTTCTTATAAAAATGCTCAGTTTTGCAGTGTAACATACTTTTCAGGAGAAGGAATAGCTTTTAGAAGACCAATGCTGGATACATTAGAATGTTAAAATAATGATTTATTATAATTACTCCTACAATGAGCAAAAAAGTCACTGAACCCGTTGTATGACTCCCAATTTACACCTCACCTAAAATAGCTGTCTCTTCTGCTCTTGGTGTAAAACTGTAATTCTAACTGGGATATTGTACAAAAAAACCGCTCCATTATTGTGAGGGGCCAATTAGATGGCAGACACAGTGCAGTTATGGAAGTAGATTAAATTAACTTCAGTTCCCTCAGGACTGTACTCAAAAAGCTGAGGGTATATTAATGATGATGAGTATTGGCACAGCTTGCCTATCTGGGATTGAGAATTTCTCAGCAAAGGGAAAGGAAAATAATTTCAACTCATTGGTTGTTTATAATGAGATAATATTGTGAAGTTAATGAGCTTTGCTCTCTCTTGTTTCTTTCTGTATTGCTTCTCCCTTATCCTTGATCTTTAATACAAGCCATGATTTCATTGGGGAGTTCACCACAAGTTACAGAGAACTGTCCCGTGGTCAAAGTCAGTTCAATGTCTATGAGGTGAGTACAGTCTGTGAATAAAATAGAACTATGTACCCGTTGTGTGTTCCATGTAAAGCTTGATACTGTTTATGTAATCCATAAACCTATTTGTTCAGGTGATGTTGCTGTTTGCATGGAGTTATTTATGGTGTTATGTGTAACTGTATGTGAAATGGCACTATACTTATGTCGAAGAGTCATTGCCCCTTTTTGCCAGATCCAAAACAAAACAAAGGGAGGGTGAGGTAAAAGTATCAGTTAGAATCATGGCTTAAATTCTTATACTTTCTATTCTACTGATGAAAATTCAAATGACCTGAATTGAACTTTGCAGTTATAATAATGATGAAATTGGCATAATTTGCTGAAATTACCATTAGGAAATGCATAGAAGCTTCTGACATTCATCGATGTTCATTTCATTTTGTAACTCCAGAAGTTGCTCCAGAATGATCCCCTGCTCCTTCACAAAGTGTGCTGCTATAGTTGTTGCAAATGGAAATATTTTGAATTCACTGGAATTGATATGAACAGATACAATGGACAGAATACTCTCCTAATGTGCTATAGCATTTTTTAGTTCCATTAAAAAAAGAGTTGGTCTAAGATGACTACTTCATCAGTCCTTTATGGTCCTGTACCTAGGATGGACCTCAAAATAAGCAGTGAGCACAACTGAAGTTTAAAAAAGGTCAAGAGAAAGATCAACCTAGAAAGCTAACTAAAACTGACTACTAGTTTCAAAGCAAAAACTACAACTCTAAAACAACACAAATATAGATCTATGACACACAAAAATAAGCAGTTACAATGACAGTATTATTGAATTACATGTTTAATTTAAACTACACATATGTACAGTATATTGCAAATAATGAGCCTAAATATACATAAAGGGAGAGAAAACCTTATTCAGAAAGGTCACTCGACCTGAAATGTTAACTCTGACTTCTCTCCAGACCTGCTGAAAATACTAGATTTATGATGAGCCAACCCTCATTGCAATCTCATAATAGTAGTGCTGCATGCTTATTTGCAAAGATATAGAAGTGGCAATTTATCTGAAAAAAACATTAAAATTCTTGCCTTAAGTGCAGCTGGAAATGTAATATAGAAATGCCTCATTGTTTTAATAGATGTACTAACATAAAACTCAAAATTTTATTTTAATATATTTTCCACATTAATATCTGTACCATCTAAACCATGTCAGAAAATCATGGATTTAAGCACCAATCCAGAGACTTATGTATATAACCTTGGCTCATTCTTCAGTGACTGATGTTGCACTGTTAGAGACATCCCCTCTTGTCAACCCTATAGTCTACCAAATATCTGTCTTTCCCCGTTCTCTTTCTTATCTCAATGGCCTTTATGTTCTAACATGTGTTTTAGCAGATCATCAAGATCCATGAAGCTAACTTCCATATATACCTATGACACCACGTTCTATCTGTCCCTTCTAATAACTCCTCTCAATGCTTCAATGAGTAATAAATTCCTCTGATTAAATATCAGGTTACAAAATCATTGTGAAAACAACAAATGCCGGAGATCAGAGCAGTTCAGACAGCATCTATGGACAGAGAACAAGTAATGTTTTGAGTCGGCATGAATCTGCATTAGAGCTCTGATTAAGAGTCATCTAGACTCGAAACGTTAGCTTGCTCTCTCTCCATGGATGCTGCCTGACCCACTGTGATTTCCAGCATTTGCTGTTTACAGTACAGACTCCCGCACCTGCAATAATTTGCTCTGACAAAATCAGCCTCTCATGACTGCTTTGACTGCTGTCCCTTAACCACCCTCTCAGGTCGAGGTCAAACTCTTCAATGCCATGTTGGCCTGTTTAATTTTTGCTGAACCGTCATCCTCTTGTCTTCTCAATTACAAATACCACCTGCTTCCAATTCTGTGACACAATTGCCTTGGTCTATCTGCTGTTGAAACTCTTACCTTTGTTACCTCCAGGCTCGACTGTTCCAAGACCATGTTCCAGCCTTTATTATTTGCAGCTTGTCCAAAACTCTACTGCCTGTAACTTTCTCCACACCACATATGACCCCGTCTCCACTAATCTATATTACTTCATAATTCCCACCTCTTGCAAACCCCACGCAACACAGAATTTAAAATTCTCATTCTTAGCGATTAATGCCTTGCAAGACCCTGAACCTCAACATCTCTGTAGCCTATTATAACTCCCCTCTTCTCTGTACTCACTTGTTCCATTGACTCAGAAGCCTTGCACATTCTCCGCTCTCTTCAACTCACATTGACAGCTGCACTTTTAACATCCCAGATCCTTTACTCTGGAATTATCTCTCTAAACTATTCTCCAGCTTGCTCCTCCTTTCAAACCCTCTTTAGACCTTATCATTTTAACCATGCTTTTGGTCACACTGCCCAGTCTTTCCTTTGACTTGACAGTTTTATTTTCTCTTATGGTTGTGTGAGATTCCTTGGGGCATTTTCCTACATTAACATTCCAATTAAAATATAGATTGAGATAGTGCTTTCTGCTGTTGGCAGCAATCAATGTCTGAAACAAATCGGCTCTTCTCTGGGAGGATAATGACAGCCCTTTAAAAGGACCATAAAGTTCAAGAGGCTAATGTGGCTGACTACTTAATAGTTATAATGGCATTTTATGAATAATACAGGAAGCAAATACCTATATAAATATATTAAAACCCATTACTCTCACAGCATGAATTGTTAAGCTTTCAATAAGTTGCAGTATAGCTTCCCTAAGTGCAGTGTTAAGATGTCAGAGGGGAAGGAGGGACAAAAAAGCTGGACTTGATTCTGGTAACTTGTTTTTAGAACTGCTTATGTTATGTGCTGGATTGAGGTAAGAGAGTATGTATTAGTTTTGGGCTAGCAGTTTTCTTTTCTCCATGGTTTGAATTTGGGCAAGAAGATTTTAGCAAAGTGTCAGACCGTTCCCACATTTACCAGGTCAGCGTCATCATTTAAAACCAAGAACTGCGGATGCTGGAGATGTTCTGACAAAGGTTCACCGGACTCAAAACATTAACTCTGTTTCTCTCTCCACAGATACTGCCAGACACCGGCTGAGTTTCTCCAGCAATTTCTGTTTTTGCTTCTTTCAGAGTAATAATGAATATGAATGATTTTACTGTCATGGATATGTTACAGAGAAAAAAATACAGTGAAAAGCTTCTACTGTTGCCATGATCTAGCACTATTTTGAATGGTCTAAGAATATTTTTTTAAAAAGATTTTAAATGTAGCATTAAGAGAGTCCATGACCTTTCCCCACTGCTTTGGCACCGCCAACACCAGACCCACCCAACTTCGAAGTTGCTACTCCTCAGAAGCCAATTTTCGCTGCTGGACCTACCTCGCTAATGTCGCCTCTACTGATGCAGCAGCAGATGCCGGGTAATGTGCTCGCCCCTCCGCCAGCTGCCTCCCTGCCGCCATTTACCAGAGTCCTGCTCTGCCCTCACTGCCAATGTCTGCCAGAGTCCTACAGAGGCAGCACTGTAATGCAGGGTGTTATAAAATTATCCCAGGATCAATTTTATTGGACTAGATCAGCCGAAATGGGTTAGTGACATAAAAACTGCAGATGCTGAAATCCAAAGTGGACAAGCGGGAGACTGGAAGAACACAGCAAGTCAGGCAGAATTACACATGAAAATGTTGACTTCTGTACCTCCTGATGCTGCCTGGCTTGCTGGGTTTCCCCAGCCTCCTGCTTGTCAGCCTGAATGGGT
Organism: Chiloscyllium plagiosum; assembly: GCF_004010195.1. Lineage (NCBI taxonomy): Eukaryota > Metazoa > Chordata > Chondrichthyes > Orectolobiformes > Hemiscylliidae > Chiloscyllium > Chiloscyllium plagiosum. The sequence goes on along the minus strand of NC_057727.1, from coordinate 15,464,157 downwards.
AACAGCTGCACTGCTCTCCCCTTGAAATTTTCATCTTACCGGAAGACCGAAAGATTGAACAGCAGAAGTTCACCAAGGTCAGTATGTGGAAGGTATGGTACAGCAAGGGGCTGTCAATCACACAGCATTGGCCCGAAACTGCTATACAGGAAGCTGGTGAATTTTTGGGCATCGATCACTTTCGGCTTGGCTATCTACCCCCTCCACCCCCCTCCCCCCCCATCGCTGCTTGTGGGCTTGAAGTTGAAAGAACTTCCTCCTCGCCTCCAAAAGAAAAAAAGAACAGATAGAGAGAAAGAGAGAGAGAGAGAGAGCGTGGCTTTACCAGCTGACCAAAAATGACTGCCCTGTCGACAGCCAGACATTCCAAGCTGCTTTATTTTTCCTGTCTTCCAGGAACTCCCTTTATTTACCATGGACAAGGCTTCTTGCGGTTTCAGAGGCTTTTGCCCGAAACATTGATTTTCCTGCTCCTCTGATGCTGCCTGACCTGCTGTAATTTTCCAGCACCACTCTAATCTAGACTCTGATCTCCAGCATCTGCAGTCCTCACTTTTGCCTTCTTGCAGTTTCAGCTGCGTGATTAATGGGGATGATCTTTTGCAAATAAAAATCCTGCAATGTTTGTAAATAAAATAATAATTGTTGGTTCCATTAGTAGCAATAGTTAGTTAATACTTCCCTCTCCACAAGTGCCCTGACTGACTTAGTTCACTGGCTGACGAAATGCAATTCACATTAAACAATTCCATGAACGTTTTCTATTTGTTCATGGGATATGGCTGCTGCTGACTAGACTAGAAGCTTTTGCTCACTGCTAGTCACCCTGCAAAAGGTGAGAGTCGTCTTCTTGAGATACTACAGTCCTTGTGGTGTATGGACAACCACAATAAAAGGAGTTCCAGGAATTTTACACAGCAACAGTGATGGGACTGCAGTATAGATCTAAATCAAGATGATATTGATGTTCTCTGCATCTCCTACACATGTCCTGTCAGGCAGTAGATGTTGTCAGTTTGGAAGGTACTGTCAAAGGAAGCTTTGTGAATTGCTGGAGTGCATCTTACAGATGGCACATACTGCTGCCACCGTGTGTCAGTAGTGAAGGGATTGAATGTTTAAGATGGTGATTGGGGTGCTTTGCCCTAAATGGTGTCAAGCTTCTTGAGTGTTGTTGGAGTTGCACCCATTCAGACAAGTGGGAATATTCCATCGCACTTCTGACATGTGCCTTGTAGATGGTGAATGGGCATTGAAGAGATAGCAAGGTAAAAACAATGACTGCAGATGCTGGAAACCAGATTCTGGATCAATGGTGCTGGAAGAGCACAGCAATTCAGGCAGCATCGAGGAAGAGATAGCAGCTGAGTTAGTCACCACAGAATTCCCTAATCTCTGACTTGCTGTTATAGCTGCAGTCTTTATATAGCTGGACCAGTGCAATGATAACCCCAGTATGTTGATAGTGAGGGATTCACTTACTGAGATCCAACAACACTAGGGTAACCAAATAAACTGCTGACCAGGTGTATTTCCTCAATAGGAAGTAGATGGAGTCCTTTAGCCCTTAAACACAGATATACCATGCCCAGATCCTGCTGCTGGGTAAAGGTGCAGCAGGGCAAGACATCTTAGCGAGGTGAGAAACAGAATTAATTTTCATGCCTAATGTTTTTGTATTTCTTTGGATGGAGTCTGGGCCTCATTGGCCACACCAGCATTTATTGCCCATCCCTAATTGCCCAGAGAGCAGTTAATAGTCCATAAGACTGTAAGACATAGGAGCAGAAATTAGGACATTTGGCCCATCGAGTCTCCTCTTGCCATTCAATCATGGGTTACAGGTCTTTAAACCCCATTTTCCTGCTTTCTCCTCGTAACCTTTGGTCCTGTTGTAATTATACTCAATGACATGGTCCCCCCCAGCCTTCTGTGGCAGTGAATTTCACAGATCACCACTCTCTGGCTAAAAGGTCTTCTCTTTGCTCTAAGGCTGTGCCCACTGGTCCTTGTCTCTCCTGCCAATGGAAACATCTTCCCAACGTCCAATCTGTCCATGCCATTCAATATTCTGTACATTTCAATCAGATCCCCCCTCCTCCTTCTAAACTCTATTGAGTATAGTCACAGAGTTCTCAAACATTCCTCATATGATAAGCCTTTCATCCCTGGGATCATTCTTGTGAACCTCCTGTAAACCCGCTCATGGGTCAATACATCTTTCCTAAGGTATGGGGGACAAAATTGCTAACAATACTTTAATTGTGGTCTGACCAGAGCCTTAAGCCTCAAGAGTACATTCCTGCTTTTATATTCTAGTCCTCTTGAGATGAGACAACATTGTATTTACCTTCCTAACTACTGATTCAACCTGCAAGTTTACCTTAAGAGAAACCTGGAATTGGACTCCCATATCCCTTTGCACTTCAGATTTCTGAATTTTCTCCCTATTTAGAAAATCGTCGATGTATCTATTCTTCCTGCGAAAGTGCATGACCTCACACTTTCGCACGTCATCTGACACTTCTTTGCCCACTCTTCTAACCTGTCTAAACCTTTTTGCAGCTTCCCCACCTCCTCAATACTACCTGCCCCCCTTTGTAATATTTGCAAACTTAACCAGAACGTCTTCAGTTCCTTCACCCAGATCATTAATTTAAAGTGAAAAGTTGTGATCCCAACACTGAGTCTTGTGGAACACCACTAGTCACTGGTTTCCATCCTGAGAAGGACCACTCTCTGTCTTCTATCAAACAGTCAATCTTCTATCCATGCTAGTGCCTGGCCTCTAATACCATGGACCCTTATCTTACTCAGCAGCCTCCTGAGAAAGACAAGGCAGCTTATTAAAGGCCTTCTAGAAATCAGACAAGGCAGCTTATTAAAGGCCTTCTAGAAATCCAGGTAGATAACATCCATTGGGTCTCCTTGGTCTAACCTGCTTGTTACTTCCCCAAAGAATTCTAACAGATTTGTCAGGCATGACCTCTCCTTGATTAAACCATGCTGACTATGCCCTATTTCACCATGCACTTCCAAGTATTCAGAAATCTCATCCTTCACAAAGGACTCCAAAGTCTTACCAATGACTGATGTCAGGCTAATCAGCCTATAATTTTCCCATCTTTTACCATGTGCCCGGGTTTCACCTCTTGAGAATCTGGAAGGAACAAGTCACCAAAGTAACATTGTGGTGAGTGAGGGGACAAGAAACTAAATAAGTACAAGCCTGCACTATCTGGAGCTTATAAATCAGATGAGGGAATGGGATGATCGAAAAATTGGAGCTAAAAGGAGGATTGTGCCTGAGGATCGTGTATTCTACAATGCTTTCACAAGTACTGCAGGCCTCTGCCTTAGAAGGAAGCTTACCAATACTGACTCCCACAGGCTTCTCTAACGGGTTAGGATATATAGAGCCACCTCTGGTTAACTCCTCTGCTGGTGAACCATCTTGTCCTGCAGGAGAGAGGGAAGTATGTCAGTTAGCTTTATGCAGTCAGTTTGACTGTCATGGTTGAATAGCTGGTTCTATGCACAGCTGTCAAGTGTGAATATTGGATATCCAGCCTGTTTGACTGAAGTTGTTGCTCAGTAAGTGAGTAAAGGGGGACTGGCCAATGAGGTAGCTGATGGGATATAGTGTTTGAAGGTGTTTTTACTGATGGTCACAGCACATGAGGTCACTGAGTTTGACGTCCATGCTATATGCTACCTTTGACTGTGAGTCCTGCTCCTGCCCATCAAGTTATGGGACATTTTGTTTCCTTTCCCTGATTGAGGCACAGTGCACCTCTGCTTGAAGAGTTTGCTGCTACAACTCAGTGGCCCCCACTGACCCATCCAACTAATGAACAACACCTTGTGCTGACTGCACACATGAGCAGGCATCACAATGTTGGCATGCCACTGCATTACAGTCACCAGACGGATGCAATCAGCATATTGTCTTCAGGAGCTGTCCAGTTAATCCCTTTAGGAACTGGGTGATGTAGTGAGTTGACAACAGCCTCTTCACGTCTTCAGCCTATACTGACAAGATACAAACATCCTACCACAGATGATTTCGTGGATCTAAAGTGAAGTGAATCATAGAAACATGGAATAGCTACAGCGCAGAAGAAGGCCATTTGACCTGTCAAGCCTATGCCAGTTACCTATAAAAGCAATGTAGCTAGTCCTTCTCCTCTGCCACTTTCCCATTGCTCCTCAGGTAATTATGCAATTACCTTTTGAAAGCCTCAATTGAATCTACCTTCAGTTCCCATTCCGACAGTACATTCCAGATCATGACCACTTGCTGCAGAAAGAACAAAATCATCACGTCGCCTTGGTTCATTTTAAATCCATGTCTTCCTGATCTTTTCAGCGGTGGGAACAGTTCCTTCCTATCTAGATCCCTCATGGTTTTGAGCAACGCTATCAAAGAAGCATCTAAAGGTTTTCTTAAAAGGTGTTTTCTCACAGGATTTGAACCTGGGCATCTCATACTCAAAGTGAGAATCACAATTAGCTTGGGGGACAACAATACAATTCCAATTTCGAGTGAGGTTACATCTCATAGTTGACTATAATTTGGCATTAATTGGCTCTAAAATGGTGATTTATTGAGAGGTCAGTAGGTGTAAGAAATGGAAACATTCACACTTGTATAAAAGGATATGTGATTCTAAAAGCAAAGTCGCAATCATCAATCCGTGTTAAAATAGTCAGTTAGACTAAAGAGAATCCATTGGTTGTTGATTCCACTCCACTCCACTTTTTTGGGTACCTGTGCTGTTTTGTTAAATCCCAACAGCTCAGCAAGAATACATAATCTTGAAGTCCATACTCAAATGACAGTAGATTTGATTAACCACATTTAAACCTTTGAATTACTGAATACTCATGAGTCAGCACTAACACCCAGCACTGCAGATTTCTCAATAGCATCTGATTGAAAGCTAATGTTTAATTGCTGTCCATTTTAAGAAAGATGATATTTGGAAAGCTCTGAAGCAGAAATAGAGGTAGGATGAAAGGATTCTCTGATTCACCTATTGATTGTTCTTCAGATTGATGTCTTGTTCACTTACCAGCTGTTAGCTGAGCATTGCTGAGAGGACCATAATCTAATATATAAGAATTAAACTGATTTAATATTTAAAACAAAACATTGATCCCACAGAGCAGAGATTTATTGTTCCTGGGACAAACTGTTTTGCATCCTGTAGGATAGGGTACGTTCATGCTAAAGGAGATGTCAATGATCTTATGCAGTAACCATGATGAGTGCCATGATGTGGATGTTCCGGTGTTGGACTGGGTGGACAAAGTCAGAAGTCACAGGATACCAGTTTATAGTCCAACAGGTTTATTTGAAATCACAAGCTTTCACTGTTACTTCACCTAATGAAGGAGCAGTGCTCCGAAAGCTTGTAATTTCAAAAGAAAACTGTTGGATTATATCCTGGTGTTGTGTGACTTCTCATTTTATGATGAGTAGGTTCTTAGAGGAGTCACTGGTCAAGAAAAGATGGCAATACACACCATACTTTGTTCATTCACAAGAAATGAACTGACCAGCTCACCATTTATTGTCCTGGAGAAATGGTGGTGAGCTGCTTCTTGAACAGCTGCAATCCATTGGGTATCCATCCACCAAAATGTCAATAAGGAGGATTTTGATCCAGCAACTTTGAAGATACAACAATATCTTTCCTAATGGGATGATGTGTGGCTTAGAGCAAAATGTTCAGCTGACGGTTTATCCTCATAGATGGTAGAGTTTGGAAGATCCTGTTAAAGAACCTTTGAGTTGCTGCAGTGCATCATGTAAATGGTACACACTCTCACTATTACGCATCTGGAGTCGAGGCAGTGAATGTTGAGTGAAAATAGTTGGGAAATCGCATGCTGTAGGCCATAATTTTATTGCCAGTGATCTAAGCACAGCTTCTTCATGGAAGTCTCTGATACCCAAAGCTAATTCTTATTGTAGGTTTGCATTAATTTACGCAGCATGATCTTGTAATGCTTTAATCACATGAAACATTCTAATTTTTAAGAAACTAGGAATATTTTCCAGCAGATATGGCATTACACCCATATCCTTACTGATGTCATCTGTGCATAAATAGTCTTTTATTGTCTCTGTAGGTTTTAAATCCAAAGAAAAGAGGGAAAAAGAAGAAGTACATCAATTCTGGAACAGTGAGTACCATCCCAACTGAGTTACTAAAAGCAGAATGAGGTGCAACAGTTCATTAGTGAAACTTCTTAAAACCGAGATAGAAATGTACAAAATGTAACACTCCTTATCCTGCTCACCATCTCTACAGCTTCTCTGTCTACCGGCATGATTTCACCTCGATCTATCACTCCTCTTCTGCATGTCAGCCCTTGGGCAATATCATTCACACACCTGGACTTAACATATGTGTATTAATGACATCCAGTTTGATCCTTTTTAAGCTTACCTATACTTGGATGTGCTGGAAGGTCTTCAGTATTTGGGAGATTCAAGACACCACTCTTGGGCTGCTAGAAGAAGCTGTGTACCCTTGAAATCAATTCCAGCCCCCTCCCCACACCGTGTATCAGGCTGAAGCAAACTAATCACAGTCTCAGAATGGTATTCAAATCTCACCTGAGCTTCTGACCGCATAACCTTTCCATGGCAAAGACGAATTGCTTTCACATCTGCAAAGTTGTTCACCTCCAAACTTACCAGTTTGACTGCTGGTGAAAGTCTTACCCATACCTTTGTGTAACTATTCCAATGTTTCTCTGGTCAACCTCCTTCCAAAACGTAGCTAATTGTACCTTATCTTGCAGTATGTCGCATGGTATTTTAGTTTCTGGTGTCAAGTCTTAAATTTAAAATATCCTCCTCATGCTTAAGTAATTTCATGACCTTGATCCTCTCATGTTTATCAACATGATCCCAACCAGTCCCACAACTCTCGTGAGGGGAAGCATAATTGAGGCTTCCTGGAGGGTCAGAGTGAGTAAAGGTAATTCAAGTAGAAGGATGCTAGTGTGGGGAGAAATACTAATTTGAACCAGCTGGGTCAAGTGGTGGTTTACATTCTATGTGATACATTGGCATATATGTAATATATAGATGTACATTATTAAGCTACAGGCATAATCAACATCTTGCTGCTTATGTAAACCCATCAGTTGTAGCACAGAGCATTTAGAAATTACTGAAAGCTGAACATTTGTTTTCTGAGAGCATGGAGGACCCCACTTCAAAATATGTTAACTTTTGACACATTGTTTGTTGCATTTTTGAATCCGTTGCAGTTCTATCATTCAAGTCCCTAATAATTGCTGTCAAAAGGCATACAGGTATTTGAAATATAAGAGTTATCCCAGAAGCTCCTATACTACTTTATAATGAAGAATGCAGGAAGACATGCCAGGAGCGTCAATAGGCCTATCTGAAACTGAAGTGTCAATCCGGTGAAGCTATAACACAGGGCTGTTTGCATGCCAAACAGCAGAAGCAGCATGCAATGGAGCTAACCAATTCCACAACCAACAGACCAGATCCAAGCTTTGCAAGTCCTCTCACATCCAGTCATATGTGGAGAATTAAACAACTAACATGAGGTCAGAGCTCCACAAATATCTCCAACCTCAGTAACGAGGGAGCCCGGCACAACAGTGCAAAAGGCAAGGCTTAAACATTCTCATTTTCCTTCAGCTAGGAAGGCAAAGAGTTGATCCATTCTGTGAAACTGGAGTCTTAGTAAATGCAAGTTTTCAATGAATTTGATTCACCACAGTGATATCAAGAAACAGCTGAAGACAGTGGATACAGCAACAATATTGAAGAGTTATTTATCTGTAGTAGTTGCCATGCCCCATCCAAGCTGTTCCAGTACATCTATAACACTGACATCTACCTGACAATGTGAAAAATTACCCAGATATATTCTGTGCTCAAAACACAGCACAAATCCAACCCCATCAGTCTACTCTTGAGTATCAATAAAGTGATGGAAGGGGTTGTCAATCATGCTTTCAAGCAGCACTTGCAAAAGAATAACCTGCTCACTGACACTCAGTTTGGGTTCTGCTAGGGCCAAACTCTAAAGGGGAGGGGAGAGTCACTGCCCTTCATATCAAGATGGTATTAAACCAGCATGGCAACAAAAAGCTCTAGTAAAGCTGGAGCCAGTGGGAATTGTGAGGAAAACTCCCCATTAATTGAAGCCATGCCTCGCACAAAGGAAGAGGATTTTGGTTGTTCATCTCAGCTCCAGGACATTACTGCATTAGTCCTTCTGGGTAGTATTCTAGGCCCAACCATCTTCAGCTGCTTCACCTATGACTTTCATTCCATTATAAAGTCAGTTATGGTCTAATGATGTTATGGGAATATTTGCTGATGATTGAACATTGTTCATCACTATTCACAACTTCTCAGACACTGAAGCAATCCATGTTCAAATGCAGCAAGACCTGAACAATATCCAGGCTTGGGCTGAGAAGTGGTAAGTAATGTCAGTGCTATACAAGTGCCAGGGAATGACCATCTCCAATGTGTTATAATACTCACCTCAGGATAATTCGCTTTAGAGTATCTATTGGAAGATTGCATTTGCTGTAAAGCAGTTATGAAATAAAGTACATTGGATATTTTTAACTTGTAATTCCAAAATGCAATTTTTAAAAAGAGGATTGTTAACTGAAAATAAGTATTTCTCCATTGAATGTCTGAGGGGTGGGCAGAGGTGTGTGTGTGTGGGGGGAGAGAGAGAGACAAAGACAGACAGACCAGTAGAAGTCTTCTTAAGAACACATGGGAACTTCAACCAACAGTCCTGGAAAGTGGGAGAAGACAGTAGTCAAAACCAAACTCGACCATAATCTATTTGACCACAAAGATAACAAGAGGCCATCACCCCTCTTCCCCTCAAAAAGGAAGCAAGACAACAAGATGACTCTCTTTCCCCATGATGTGGAGGAGCTGGTGTTGGACTGGGATGCAACAAAGTCAAAAATCACACAACACCAGGTTATAGTCCAACAGGTTTGTTTGGAAGCCCTTTCTCCATGAATGCTGAAATTCAATCATGGTCAAAAAGAATCAGAACTACAGAATCTCAACCAATCTGCAAAACTAAGGATTGTGAAACAGACCGTTCAACGATCAAAGTCAATGCTACCTCTACTGCAATAGCTATAACCATCTGCTCTTTGTGAACAACTGGCAGACTAATCTTTAGTTTATTTCCTTTTGTGTTTTTCGACTCACGGCTTATTTCTAATGTTACACCCCCCTGGGATAATCCACTGGAAATCAAGGCCTGCTTTTTCTGGAGTCATCAAGAGTTGAAGATATCTAAAAGTTTGTAGAATGCCCCAAATTACCTGTCCTTCATACTTAGTTTGACACAAAGAATGTGTCAGGTTTCTGCACTTATATTATTCATATGAATAAACAATCTATGAACTGTCGATATGTAATTCTATTAGACGAAACACTAACCACCTAATTCTCACAGCTGAAAATGTGTTGCTGGAAAAGCGCAGCAGGTCAGGCAGCATCCAGGGAACAGGAGAATCGACGTTTCGGGCATAAGCCCTTCTTCAGGAATGAGGAAAGTTTGTCCAGCAGGCTAAGATAAAAGGTAGGGAGGAGGGACTTGGGGGAGGGGCGTCGGAAATGTGATAGGTGGAAAGAGGTCAAGGTGAGGGTGATAGGTCAGACTGGGGTGGGGGCGGCACACACACACACAGCGAGGGAGGGACACACACACACAGCGTGGGAGGG
>NC_057727.1:15432497-15453767 GCF_004010195.1 Chiloscyllium plagiosum | reverse complement strand
GGCTCAAGGGCGGAGGAGCGGGAAGTGGAAGAGATGCGGTGGAGGGCATCATCGACCATGTCGGGGGGGAAGTTGCGGTCCTTGAAGAAGGAGGCCATCTGGGTTGTGCGTTTTTGGAACTGGTCCTCACCTTGACCTCTTTCAACCTATCACATATCCGACGGCCCTCCCCCAAGTCCCTCCTCCCTACCTTTTATCTTAGCCTGCTGGACAAACTTTCCTCATTCCTGAAGAAGGGCTTATGCCCGAAACGTCGATTCTCCTGTTCCCTGGATGCTGCCTGACCTGCTGCGCTTTTCCAGCAACACATTTTCAGCTCTGATCTCCAGCATCTGCAGACCTCACTTTCTCACCTAATTCTCACACACAGTCTGCAGGGTTGATGCTTTGATGCTTACACTAATCAGGACATTGTTTTTTGATACTCTTCCAGATACATTTATCTGATTGCAGTAGGTGACTGATCCCACTTAGAGAAGTCTTGGACTTATTAATTAAAAATTACAGTTGACAGCACCTGGAAAGTGGAACAAAACTGGCTATCTTCAGGCTTAAAATGCTTTTTTACTGCAGAGCAATAATATCTGGAGAAGGAATATAACTTTTTGATTTGTTGTCCTGGCACATGAAAAATCTACACAGGGATCATGATTTAATGCAGTCTTTTGCCTTCTAGTATCGAAGAGCTGAAAGATCCAACATTATTGTGAAATAAATCCATGTCACTAGGTGTAAGAATATATAATAATGCTTTCTATGTTATTAGACCTGTAATACTGTGAAAGCTTTTCATGCTGACAGGTTATGTTTTTTTTCACTAGGTGACTCTTCTTTCTTTTAAAGTGGAATCTGATTTCACATTTTTGGATTACATTAAAGGCGGGTATGGATCAAACTCATTTTTATACGTGTAGGCTGGTTAATCATTCGCCCTTTTGTTCAAAAATAAGCTACATCTTCAGTCATCTAAACTGTGTTGAACACCGTCGTTCTTAACTCTCTTTCAGAACTCAGCTAAATTTCACCGTGGCGATAGATTTCACTGCATCTAATGGTGAGTTTGAAAGAAAAATTGAAGTTGCACACTTCAGCCATGCCTTCTATTATTCATTAATGTCATGCAGCCATTACTGTCAAGACCTGCATTTATTGCCCATCCCTAATTTGCCTTGGCAAGCTGATTTGTTGAATATAATTAATTGGCTCGCTCGTCAGCTCAGTGCACAGTCAGTTATGTTGCAATGGGTCTATAGCCACAGAGAGATTCGATTAGATAAGGAGAACAGATTTCCTTCCCTGAAGGGGATTTGTCAGTCAGATGGGATTTTATACAGGTGGACTCATAACGTCTCTGGAGCTAGTGAGGGCAGGACAGTGTGGCACAGTGGCTCAGTGGTTGCACTGCTGCCTCACAGCGCCGGGGTGTGGGTTCAATTCCAGTCTGTGCAAAGTTTACACATTCTCCCCTGTGTGGGTTTCCTCGGGGTGCTCGGGGTTTCTCCCACAATCCAAGATGTGCAGGTCAGGTAAATTGGCCGTGCAAAATTGCCCATAGTGTTCAGGGATGTGTAGGTTAGGTACATTAGTCAGGGGAAATGTAGCATAATAGGGTAGGGGAATGGGTCTGGCTGGGTGTGGATTTGTTGGGCCTAATGGCCTGTTTCCACACTGTAGGGATTCTATGATTCCAGGGATTCTATGATTCTATGAAAGAATCAGGCAACTTAGCTCTGGAAAGAAACTCATGGTCTCCTCACCACCTCAGCAATTAAGTGGTAGGTAGCAAGATCCATTGTGGACTTTCTCAACATATCAGTAATTAAGGTCCTTAAGTGACCACTTAAGGTATTCAAATTGCCCCCTCCCTGATTAGCTACCTCTTGATGAGTGAGAACAGTGGCTAGTCTTCTGACTGGGAAGCCTGGCGGGTTGAACAGAGTCCTTCAACTTCCTCAATAGGGACAATCGGAGGCACAGACAAAACCATACCCTCCCCTCACCTCCAACTCCCCAGATCCTCCCCCACTAACCGCCACAATCCTCACCCTGTGAAAAGAAAATTGAAAAAAAACACTTGCTTTCTTGCTGCTGGATCATCTGGGAAGTGGTCATTAACAAACATACTTTAGGATCAGAAGCGAAAAATCATAGAATCCCTTTGTGTGAAAGTGACCATTCAATCCATTGAGTCCAAACAGCATCCCATCCAGACCCAGCCCCCTACCCTAGTTCCGTGACCCTGAACCCGTGTTGGGTGTTCCCAGACAACATCTCTGGGAAACTTGTGGATCGTTTCAGAGAACATCTCTGGGACACCCGCACCAACCAACCCCACCACTCCGTGGCTGAACACTTTAAATCCCCCTCCCACTTCCCCAACAACATGCAGGTCTTGGGCCTCCTCCATTGCCAAACCCTGACCACCCAACACCTGGAGGAAGAAAGCCTCATCTTCCACCTTGGGATCTCTAACCACATGGGATGAATGTGGATTTAACCAGATTCCCCATTTCCCCTCCTCCTACCGTATCCCAGTCTCAACTTTCCAATTTAGCACCGCCCTCTATCGCATTCCCAGCAACCTTGCTCCCAGCCCCACCCCCCTCCCATTTATCTCTCAGCCTCCTTGGCCCACAAGCCTCATTCTTGATGAAGAGCTTATGCCCGAAACATTGACTCTCGGATGCTGCCTGAATGGCTGTGCTTTTTCAGAGCCACATTCTTTGACTTTAAGGGTTGTTAATGCGATAAATAAGATATTACCATAATGCTACTACATGAGAAGAATGTCAGAGGTCACAGTTGTTTAAAATAATGAAATACAGAAATTATACTTTCGATAAAATTTATTTGAGGAGAGCAGTGAAACTATAACATTTACGTGTGGTGAACAATAAAACTCAAACTTTGCTAAATTTGTTTAAGCTTAAGTAAACCTCTGGTTTAAATTGATTTCAAACAATAACACTGAAATAATGTTCAAATTATAATAATCTTTTGTGTATTTTTTTATTTTTGTATGCAATATAAGTAATCTCCATTATCCTTGCTTTTATGTAAAGAGAGTGATTTGATTTGGTTCTTTTCTATATCATGTTTCGTTTCTCATGCAGGAAACCCTTCACAGCCCACTTCCCTTCACTACATGAACCCATATCAGATGAATGCATATGCCATGGCATTAAAAGCAGTTGGAGAGATCATTCAGGACTACGACAGTGACAAGCTCTTTCCAGCATTAGGATTTGGAGCGAAGCTACCACCAGATGGGAAAGTATCCCATGAATTTCCACTGGTAGGTAAATATTATACTGGAGAGCAACAGTGAGGAAGCACATGTAGTCTGGGAATATTTTCACACAGAATTTAGCAGCAAATGCTATGCCTACCCAAGCTTTCCCGCTCTTGTTCATTGCTGTTATGCCTTGCCATAGGACGAAAGAGGTGCAAAGCTTTCTTTGCTACATTTGGAGGAAGAACTTTTTTGTCCTCTGTGAATTTTGAGGAGGATGAACTGAATCCTTTCTTCATCCTCTTGAGTTAGTTATAACAAAATTTGAAAGTTTAGAAGGTTTTAATACTGCTACTTTAGTGTGTACTTAACGATGTGTAGGTTGGTGTAAAAGAAATAGGGCAAATGGATTTTTCCAGTTAATTATGTAAAGATTTCAATTTCAGTAACACACGCCCATACACTTCAAATATCTTTGCTAATGCCAGGTATGCTTCTGCTTTTGAGAGAGATTTCAGAGAGAAGGAGGAGTCAGGCTGTTACCCTTTTTCCTCATACCTGAAGAGAGAGAGAGAGAGATGGGGAGGAGAGAGATTTGTATTCTCTTACAATGAGAATGTAGAGTTTTGTTATTTGACAATAATATTGAACCAAAAGTTCCCATTGTTCTTGGAAGAAGCCTAGATTTAATAAGTGGGGAAAGTCCCCCATGTCAACAATGTAAGTCCCTTTGTCATCCATTTTGGAAACTTTCAGATACTTGACAAGCTTGAAATTGCAAAATTATCTGGCAGCCACCTCCAAGTGCATCATGGTTACTTTAAAAAATATTTAAAGTGAAACCAGATGATAAGATTGAAGGTTAGTTAATACATATATACATACCTTCAAACAGACTTTATGTGAACAATTTTAATCTAGTCCTCACATCAAAAAATGGCAACCTTGCTCCCAGCCCCACCCCCACCCCCCCCCCCCCCCCCCTCCCATTTATCTCTCAGCCTCCTTGGCCCACAAGCCTCATTCCTCTCATTCCTGATGAAGAGCTTATGCCCGTAACATTGACTCTCGGATGCTGCCTGAATGGGTGTGCTTTTCCAGAGCCCTTTGCACCTAGCATGATTTACATTGTCCTCAAGCCTTGGAGAGCGTAATTGTGTGAGCGGGGGTTAAAATCTGCAATTCTTCCAAATCCATGGGTATCTCAATTTATCGCTTAGACTAAAATTAAACAGATTGAGGAGTAACCTCATCAGTTTGGGGAAGATGGAATTGTGCATGCCATGGAAAAGGTCACAAGTTTTAGAGTCATAGAGATTTACAGCATTGAAAGAGATGCTTCTGTCCAACTCGTCTCTGCTGTCCAAAATCTAAACTAATCTCGTCCCATTTGCCAGCATTTGGCCCATATCCCTCAAAATCCTTCCTATTCATATACTCATCTAGATGCCTTTTAAATGTTGTAATTGTACCAGCCTCCTCTACTTCCTGACAGCTCATTCCATTCACACACCACCTTCTGCGTGAAAACATTGCCCCTTCAGTCCCTTTTAAATCTTTCCCTCTCACCTTAAATCTATGCCCTCTAATTTTGGCCTCCCCTCCCCTGGGAAAAAGACCTTGGCTATTCACCCTATCCATGCTCCTCATGATTTTAAAAACCTCTGTAAGATCACCCCTCAATCTTTGATGCTCCAAGGAAAATTGCTAGAAAAACAGCCCCAGCCTATTCAGTCTATCCCTGTAGCTCAAGACCCCTACCCCGGCAACATCTTTGTGAATCTTTTCAGTACCCTTTCAAATTTTACAAGATCTTTCCTATAGCAGGGAGACCGGAATGGAATGCAGTATTCCAAAAGTGTCTAACCAATGTCCTGTACAACCGCCTTTGTTGCAAGTTATATTTTTTTCTGACATGCTCCACTGTTTTATAGCCATATTAACATCACCCCTAGCTTCGGAATGTAATGATGACCCAGGCTCAAGGGTGATCCATTTCACTAATCCTACTGCTCTTCCCAGAATTTTCAATGCAAAGGGCTGAGAACTTACAGTCTTTTGGCGGACAGAACTCTTTTTTAAAAAAAGGAAGTTTAGCTTAGAATAGTTCATTACTGTCTTGAGGCTAAAGTTCATTGACTTTTGTCAAATTTTCTTTTAAAATCCAGTGCCCGTTACAGCAAGCTATTGGCAACACAATGGATCAAGATTTGTTCGTTGTGTAATCATGAACAATGTCATGGTCTATTTTGCACAGATTGAGCTACATACAGCACACAAAAGAAATCTACCCTCAGTGAGACTGAAACTCACAATAGTCAAAATTACTTCTCTCTGCCATAGCAGCAGAATCAGTCTTTTCCCAGACAGTGAGTGACGGGCTAATAACTCAGCTCATTTCTGCCATCATTTTAACCTGGCTATATTGCACTCAGAGAGCTCACAGATTGCATGATGAACAAGTCAGTAATGACTCTGCTGTCCTGTTTCAGAACCACTTGTCACTTTATAACTAATTAGAATCCTAGAATCCCTCCAGTGTGGAAGCAGGCCCTTCAGCCCATCAAATTTACACCAACCCTCTGAAGGACGTTCCAGTACAAACTGCCATTTGAGGAAGAAAGTTCCAAACCTCCAAGTACTTTAACAACTCTCCTGAATGACCTGGCCCTAATTCTTAGGCTGTGCTTCCTCTTTCTAGAATCTTATACCAGTAGAAATCGTTATCATTATCTATCCTATTTTTCTCTATTAATATTCAGAAGACCTTGATTAACCTTCTAAATTCAAGAGAACAAAGGCCTAATTTGTGTAGTCTCTCCTCATAAATTAACCCCTAAAGTCCAGGTATTATCTGGGTAAACCTGTTTTGAACTACCTCCTTGCTAAGGCATGATGCCCGGATCTGCTCACAGGTCTTAGTAGGGTCTGACTAGAGTTTATATCATGTTTGTGACCCTATACTCCAGTCCTTTAGATATGAAGGCCAGCAAACCATCAGCCTTCTTAACCATTTGGCTGCACTTATTGGTGCCGTTTTAAAGAGCCACAACCTGAACCTCCAAATCTCATTGGACATCCACTGTAATTAACTTGGTGTGCCTTGTGAAAAATACCCTGATCTATCCTGCTTCAGTCCAAAACAGATAATCTTACACTTGTTTATATTAAAATTCATCTGCCAAAGATTTGCCCATTTACCTAATCTATAAATATCCTGTTGTAAATTTATGTAGTCATCAACACTGTGTATAATGCTGCCTCAATTGTGGCATCAGCAAATTTGGATATTTGACTTTTTAGTCAAATAATTAATATTGTGAACAATTGAGGTCTCAACGCAGATCCATGTGGGATACTTCTAGTTATGTCCTGCCAATTTGAGTATTTACCCATTATTCCAACTCTCTGTTTCGTGCCATCCAACCAATTTCCTATCCAAGTCAGTAATTTGCCCTGGTTTCTATGGATTTCCATCTTAGCTAACAGTATCTTGTGTGGGACTTCATCAAAGATCCATATAAACAACATATATTGAATTACATTTGACTGCCACCTTTACCACCTCTTCAAAATTCTGTGGGATTTGTCAGACATGACCTACCCTTTATGAATCCATGCTGACTTTTTCTGATAACCAAAATATTTTCAAGGTGATCAGTTACCCTTGATTATAGAATCCAACAATTTCCCCATTGTAGATGTTAGGCTAACTTGTCTATAATTCCCTGGTTTCCTTCTGTCAGACTTCTTAAAGAGTGTAGTGACATGAGAAAATTTCCAATCGAGAGGTAGAACTCCTGAATCCAGGGAGATCTTAAAGATTATGGTTAGGGCATTAGCAATGTACTCTCCTACCTTCTTTAACACCCGTGGATGGAAACCATCAGGCCCTGGGGATTTGTCACTCTTCAGTTCCCATTCAATACCTCAACATTGATGATTTACTTAGGCTAATTTTACTTAGACCCTGTGCCTGATCCTCTGTTAATTTCTTTGAGAGTCCTAGCAAGTTATCCTCATTTTTCTGCTGTGAATAATGAAGCAAAATAATCGTTCAGCATGATGCCATTTCCCCATGGTCATTGACAACATCCTCACTCAGCCTTCAGTTGGCCAATAGTACTTTTACTCAGCCGCTTTCCCTTTACATAACTACAAATTGTCTTTTATGTCCTTTGCAGGTTTCCTTTCATAATCCATTTTAATCACTCTTATAAGCCGATTTGTGGCCCTTTGTTGGTCTTTGTATTGGTCTCATTATGTAGGATCTGTCCTGTTCTTTGCATTTTTTTATAAGCTCTTTCTTGTAATTGGATTTTGTCCTTTACCTCCTTGGATGTCCGTGCTTTTTATTTATAAGGTGGAGCTGTTCCTTCTCATGGGTGCAAACTGATTCTCAATAGCATTAAATGTTTCTTTGAGGTTGTTTTACCTATTATCAGAACTTCCTGTTTACTGTGGATGGTCTCTGCCTCATCCCATTAAAGTCTGCCTTACTTAAATCCAAAATTTTAGTATCTGATCTTTGCTTATTTATTACAGACACTACATGAAACTCAATCATATTATGATCAATATGTGACAAATACTAACAGTTAGGTCATGACTTAAGTCAGACTCATTGCTCATTCTGGATCCAATATTGCTTGTTCCCTTGTTGCATCCAAGATATACTGCTGTAGAAAACTATACCGGACACACTCTAGAAATTCACAACCTTTCTGGCAGGTGCTTGTCTGGCTCTCTCAGCCAATGTTAAGATTAAAATTTCTCAATTAATACCAATCTGCCTTTGCTACACAGTGCCTTATTTTAGCATTTACACAATCGAGCACATCTGAGATACTATGAATGACATCTATTGTGGTTTTAGTTCCTTTACATCTCCTCAGTTCCACTCATAATCTCAAAGGGCCAAATAGCCCATTCCACCTATTTCGATAAGGTCTCCACTGGGTGCTTTCCCCTCATTCCATCCTCCCTCACCATTGAAGTGATTCTGTTTCTAATCAGAAATGCTACTGTACTCCCTTGGTGTTTTCTCTGTCCCTCCTGTAAACCTTATACCCTGTTTAGTTCCCAGTCCTGACAATCCTGCAGCTGTGTCTCTGTAATGGCTACAATCTCATAGCTTCAAATTTGAATCTGTGCTTGCAGCTCTTTTAATGTGTTCCTTACATTCTGTGCATTTATATCATGAACTCTAATTTTGGCTGTATACTATATCCTGTTATTCAGAAGGTTTTAATATTTTCTCCATCCCATCTTGTTGAATGCACCTTTTATAGTCTGATCCTGTTTATTAAACTGGCCCTGCTTGTTGATCTTATTTACCTCTACCTGCTCTGGTTTCCACCACACAATGCCACCCTGGTTTAACCCATCTAGCAAATCTCCCACAATGATATTGGTGACCCTCCAGTTTCCCACTTACCCTGGAAGAGATCCCAATGATTCAGATATCTGAATCAGTCCATCCTGACCACTTCTTAAGCTACATATTCAGCAGTGCTACCTTTCTATTACTGGCCTCACTAGCAAGTGGCATAGAGGTGCTACTTGTTTAACTTTCTGCCTAAATTCCTTTTGCAGGATTTCATAATCCTTCCTGCCAATGTCGTTACTTCCGATTTGGACCACGACCGCTGACTGTTCACCATCCTCTTTCAGAATATCCAGTGCCCGCTCCTGTCACCATGGAGGCAATGCACCATTCTGGAGTCTGGCTGGGGCCACAGAAACACCAATCTGTGCCCTTGACTCTACAGTCCCTGGCTACCACTGCTCCCTGTTGTTCAACAGAACCAGTTATGGTGCCACCTTTCTAACTACTGATGTCGGCATCCCCTGATAGGCCATCCACCAACAACAGTATCCAAAATGGTATACTTGTTTGAGAGGGAAAGAATCACAGGAATCTCCTGCACTGAACGCCTGCTCCTCCTCGTGGTCTGCTTCAACCCAGTTCCAAGGAAATGTCACCAGACCCGAAACGTTGACTCTGATTTCTCTTCACAGATGCTGACACACTTGCGCTGAGCTTTGTCAGACGTTTCTGTTTTTGTGCTTCAACTTTGGGTCTTGCCACATTCCTGAAACTCCTATCCATGATGCTTTCCACCTCCTGCAGGCTCCTACGGAGTCCCACTATCACTCCAATCAAAGCATGCATTCCAAGAGGAAGTGTAGGTGGACACACTTCTTGCAGATGTGGTTGTCAGGGATGATCGAACTGTCCCTGATTTCCCACTTCTCACAAGAGAAGCATACCCGCCACAATCTGCCATTTCTAGTGACTACTAGATAAATAAATAAATAAATATTAGCTGCTTACTTAAATTACAGCTATTATTTACCAACCCAGAGGCTTACTAAATATATTACCCTCCAAACAACACTCCAAATACTCCACCCTGCATCATAATCAAATTCCAACTGCTCTAAAACCATAAGGAAATGAAACAGTTTTAAAAAAAGAACACAAGGGTAAAAAAAAATCACCTGATTAATATCTTAATTTTGAAGATATATTTTGTTCATAAAAATATCTTTATATACATACATAGTCTCTAAAACAGTTTGGTTTTGCACAGTAGTGCATGAGAAAACAAACATTGGAGTTTGACTCTATCCAGCAAACAAACCAAAGGCATCTCTTACTTGTACAAGATTATATTTGAGGCACTAGGAGGGTCTGATAATAAAGGACCCTATTTTACTTTGGCAGAAAGACCTCAGACAGTGGCCTTTCCCCAGTGAGCCTGGGCAGCAGCTGCCGCAAGCTTTAATGCATCCCTCAGCACATGTTCCTGAACCTGGGAATGTGCTAGTCTGCAACACCTCAGTTGAGATCAATACCTTGTTCTGGAAGACCACAGAGCGTCTTTTACTGAGTTGATGCAATTGATGTTTGTCTCAGTGTGCATCCCGGGGAGCAGACACAGTGGTTAGCACTGCAGCTTCACAGCGCCAGAGACCCGGGTTCAATTCCCACCTCAGGCAACTGTCTGTGTGGAGTTTGCAAATTCTCTCCGTGTCTGCGTGGGTTTCCTCCGGGTGCTCCGGTTTCCTCCCACAGTCCAAAAATGTGCAGGTTAGGTGAATTGGCCATGCTAAATTGCCCATAATGTTAGGTGAAGGGGTAAATGTAGGAGAATGGGTCTGAGTGGGTTGCTCTTCGGAGGATCAGTGTGGAATTGTTGGGCAAAAGGGCCTGTTTCCACACTGTAAATAATCTAAAAAAAAAGCACAGAAATCTGTGTCACTGAGCTGCTCGGGATGAACCTCAACAAGAACCACTGCATCTTCCTCCAGACGTCCTTTGCAAAAGCACATTCCAGAAGGAGATGTGTGACAGTCTCTACCCCCACACCACCCACACCAAACCCCCCCCACCCTCCCAATATGGCGGCTGCTTTCAGGGCAGCGTGTGATGGAGCAGACAGTCTGGGTGTACACGAAAGATCTCACAAATAGAGCCCTTCTCACCACCAGCCAAGTGATGTCTTGGTGCATGTTAGAAAGATCTGGCAATGAGGCATTCTGCCAAATGACTTTGACAGTCTGCTCAGGGAACAACTCGATAGGATCCACCCTCTCCTTTTCCCACAGGGTCTGGGAGACTCTGGGTGCTGACCACTTCCTGATGGACTTGTGGTCAAAATGTTTCTTTTTGCAAATTTCTCCATTAAGTAAGAGAGATTCAGAACAGTCCAATTCTTTGCAATACCAGGTACAGGTAGGACCTCAGTATGTAGTAACACTTGAGTGTTTGCGTTCTGAGGGTCTCCACATAGCTTGATGCAGCCTTTTTGCTCAGATTTGCCTTCAGTTCACAAACTCATGAGCTTCTGTGACTAGTTCGAACTGACCTCAGGAGCCAAGGTAAATTGAGGCAAGAGTGAGGCCATGTTCTTTGGGAACTGGGCCAACTGATCCTTTATTCGCTTTTCCATCAGGACCTGAAGGTGCTAGGGAATATGGTTTAGAGGGGCTATGGTGTGCACAAAATCTTGGGCTTTTGGAACCATCAGTCCCTCTCCATTGCAGGTAAAAACGTGGTCATCAGGTGTGAGGCACTCACTGTGTTGTTGTACATGGCGCAGGTGTGGTCCATTCGCCGAACTTGAGTCATCTTCCACTTCATCTGACGGCCCGTGTTCACAGGGACACCATGTACAAACCTCCGGATAAGGAGGGTAAGAATGCAACCAACGCCACCTTCATCCTGACGGCCACCTGATTGATACTCACATCAGGAGCACTCTTGTGCAGCACAACAAATTAGTCTTATTAACCTGACTGAATTTTTCGAGGAGGTGACAAAGATCAGCAAGGCAGCCTTTGTGTGGAGCTGCAAAAAAATGGGGGAGATACTAATTGAGTATTTTGCATCAGTATTTACTGTGGAAAAGGATATGAAAGATATAGACTGTAGGGAAATAGATGGTGACATCTTGCAAAATGTCCAGATTACAGAGAAGGAAGTGCTGGATGTCTTGAAACGGGTAAAGATGGATAAATCCCCAGGACCTGATCAGGTGTAATAGAGAACTCTGTGGGAAGCTAGAGAAGTGATTGCTGGGCCTCTTGCTGAGATATTTGTATCATCAATAGTCACAGGTGAGGTGCTGGGAAACTGGAGGTTGGCAGACATGGTGCCACTGTTTAAGAAGGGCGGTAAAGAGAAGCCAGACTATAGACCGGTGAGCCTGACCTCAGTGGTGGGCAAGTTGTTGGAGGGAATCCTGAGGGACAGGATGTATATGTATTTGGAAAGGCAAGGACTGATTAGGGATAGTCGACATGGCTTTGTGTGTGGGAAATCATGTCTCACAAACTTGATTGAGTTTTTTGAAGAAGTATTCTATGTCCAATTTCGTTTGAGCCTTTTTTACACACTGCCTTCCTGTCATGCAGGCTATTTCACTTTACATTATGTGCTGTTAAAGTGGTCTATTCCAACTACTTTACAAGGAATCACCATTCCTAAAGGATTTTAACATGTTCCCATTCCCAAACCTGAAGGACGTAGAACTCTCAGATTCCTTAACCTTACTTTGGACCTTACTATCTTAAGAATCTAGTTCGCATTTTAACCAAACTGTCCACAAATTCTGAACATAAATCCATGTCCAAAGTGATACTGAATGACTCTGAATAAAATGATCATTTTTGATTGAAGCACCTTGCTCTTTGGCAAAATTTGTTTTAACTAGTCCATATCAACCAACATTTTTGATAAACTGGTAAACTTATGTACCTCAAATATCATGATTTACTGTAATGTCTGAGTATTTATGCTGTAAATAAAGCATAACAGTGATGTGTACACCCTCTGCATTACATTTCTGTTACTTATTATGTGTTTTTACATTGATTGTAGGAGATATGGTGATGTTTTTATATCGATTTTTTGAGGAAAGTTGATGTTTTGAAGTTTCGCTTGGTTTAGGGTTTACTGTGATTGAGCTTATTTCTTGATTATCCGGAATATTTGATCAACTGGCACACACCTGGTCCCATATGCTGCCAGTTAATAAAACGTTTGCGGAATTACATTCCCTTTACCTGATCTGTCTCACCGTCTTCACCTTCTGAACCATGCACGTCATACATAATTTCCAAACCCTTTTATTCCATTTCGGACAATTCTTTGCTTAATGGTATTTTGAGTTACATATGAAACATCTGCTGACATTCCTCGGGCATTCTCAGGGTTCATTATATCTGTTACATTGCTCACCTGTTGTCATCTGCAATAATTGCCAAATATGCCTCGATCCTCAATACTTCTAGTTATGATTCTTATTTCATGTACTTTATACACCAAAAGATAACTGTATTCAAACAGATTCTAAGTCTATGCTTTTGTGTGAGAGCTTTATTTCAATTAACCATAATCCATAAAATATATTTTCCAATTAAACCTGCTCAGATGTGAATTTACACACCTCTGAAGCAAGTGAGACCTGAATCCCGGCCTCTTAGCTCAGAGTTACGCACAGTGTCATTATGCCACCATAGCAGTACTCCATAAAGTACTCACCCCATATTTATATAATCAATTAACACCTAATTAACTATAAATTAGTATATCCATCATATGTTCCCTCTTACCATAGGTTTAAGGTATTCCTTCAGACCATATTAGATGATAACAATATAGACATTTGTGACATACATCTGGGCAGTCTCACGTTACTGCTACCATGGAAACCTCCATCATACGTGTAACTGCTGAATGTCCCATCTGAACCTTGAAATCTACCAGGAAAAAGTGCCTTCCTCACAAAATGTTAAGACTTCAGAAAATTATGTTTCTCTCTGAAAATATAGTTCACACAAATTTTATCAAAAATCAGCTAAGAGTCAATTCTGTGGCATTTCATGGAGGATTCCCTCTATGAACTCCAGGGATTTGTCTCACACAACTCTCTTCTGCCTCCCTCATTAAGTATGTACCTTACCTCTATCGCACTGCTGTCATGTTATCTTGCCTTCAGCAGTGGAATAATACTCACTGGTGTCCAGTCCTTCTAGCGTTCTCAGTGCAGGTGCCACATTTAAACCCCAGCTGCACACTATGTCAAATGTTGCCATTCTGACCTGAAGTAACCACCCAGACCAGTGCATTGTCCGCAGTCTGGAAGAATGTGCAGTAATGGCAAACGAAGGTGAATGACCTTCAGTGCTCCACACTGGGGAAGTGCAACCATCTTCTCTCTGCTATCTCACATTCACTCTAACTCTGTGATTGCACCCAGCTCCCCATAAGGCTCATGGTCCACTACTCTCAATAATATATTCAGTATTATCCTGCAGTGGCTCTTACCCATCACAAGCCCCCATCACTGCCTTCCTTCCTTCTGTGCTTCCTATTCACCCACATAGGTGCACATCTTAGATCCTTTTAAAGAGCATTGGTGGAAGGTCTCTCATGCAACTGGAAGTTCAGCTGTGCACATTTAAGAGAAGGTATTAACTAAAGTAGTGAAGTTGAAATGAGACAGTCTGTCAAGATAGCAGCACCATCTGCTTGCTCTTTCTACGCATGTAACTCTCACATTATCACCCTCTACAACATGGTGATTAGCATGGTTTGCTCTGGAAATGTTTGGAAGCAAGTTCCTTGGGATTTTTCACCTCATTGGTTCCTGTAGCACCAGAGCTTCAGTTGCGACAGTGCCGAATATTGCAGCCTTGATTTGAAAGCCTGAATCTTTGTATATCTGTAAGCTGTCAATTTGTTTAAAACTCAAAAATAGACTAACTCCTCTGTGGTATAGCATGCACTAGCAGATGTAATGTAAGAAGTCAGTTGAATTATAAATTCTCACTGCAGTTTGTTTTAGCTTCCAAATGTTGCAACACAATCATGGGAATATAGTAATTAAAATTAATTAGACTTAATGTTACCCTTGACAGAAAAAGAGACAATAACATGGGTTTTACCAACACATCATATCCACCTCACTGAGAACAAAATGTTGAGGTTCTGTGGAGCACTACAATCTTCAAATTAATGTTTCCCTGTGTACTCATTGACAACATTAATTTTGTTTAGTTATCTAATAAGTTAATGACATTTTCTCCATCAGAATGTAACATATTGAGTTGTAAGGAAAGATTGATTTGAGCCCTCAGAGGAAAGGAAAAGCTGTAACGTTTGAATAATCATCAAAAAGGCCAGCGATCTCAGAAGCTTGTCAGAATCCGGTAATCACTTTTTACCCATTCCCATGCAATATTATAATCTCCATAGAGATGAAAAACTTTTAAAGATAAACATGAATCTTCAGCAACTGACAGGGAAGTCATCACATGGCAAGATTTTACGTTTTAAGACTTTTACTGTAATAAATGAACTAAAATCAAAATGGACTACATATAAATAGGCATTTATACACTAATTAATTATCACAACAGAAAACTCCAAATCATGTTTATATGTTACTTAGAACTCCAATCAGATAGGTAGCCTTATAGATTCAAGTTCCTTCCAACTATTCAATAGGCTCTCTCTCCCTGTCGCATAAGAACAAGTTTTCCAGTGTTCTTTTAAAGTCTTTTCACTCAATTTCTCAAGTACCTTCAAACTGACTTTCATCAGCAAGGAATTCTCTGTTGAGTTCTCAAGCGTTAAATCTTAAAAAGTCTCTTTTCTACAAATGGATGATCTGTTCTCACCAGCATTCAGTTTGGAGTTTAACACAAAAACTGTCTTTTCCCCTGCTTGACATAGCACAAAACTGTCTACTGTTCTCCTCCCCAGGTCTCTCTTTGAACCTGAGATGGAGAGTTTGTGTTCAGCAAAACCTTGTACGTCAAGGTTTGAAAACTAACACTTGAATTTCCATGAGTTTCACTCTAGGCCTTTGTCCCCTTGACAACAAAGTCACACCGGCAAATCTCCAGACAGAGTTCAATATGATTTAACCATCCTACATTCTAGCATGTTGTTTTTTCTTAAATTCAGAGGAATAGTTTAAAATATCACTGTTTTTCTAAAATCTTGCATCTATAACATTGCTTCAATTCATCATTTATGGGAAAATAATGCAAGGAAATGGAATATTTTACGATGTGTGAACAGAGTTGTTGTATTAGCTCGCGACTTTCTCTTCCCATTCTGGAATCTCCCTCTCAAAGTATTAGTGAATGTAGAACATTGCAACTTATCTACACTTCACCTCCAGAGAAACGCCAACAATATTGTGCCTTTTTAAACATAAAATAAGACAAGTGCACCAGGCAATACGGAGTCCACCAGCAAAACATGACCAGTCTCTAGGATCTCCATCATTGACATTTCTTCTGCCACCTCCACCCTCACCATGCCTGCACATGCAAGCTTCCCAGCTTCTATAAATATAAATACCTCTGACCACGCTAAACTGGCATAGTGAAGACACTATGACAGATGGGGGATATCCCACTCTATCAATGGGACTGTCAACAGATTGGGTGGATTCCTGGAATGACTTTCCATGTTTCCCCACCCCCTTACACCCACCATTGGTCACCCAATATGTCCATCAACTTGAGGCTCCACTTGTCCACATCATTTGGAGAATGAATGACGAACCGAATGATACTTAACTGTCAATCAACCCTTTATCTCCATCCCTGATATTTTTATAACTAATTAACAAAAGCATGCCAAATAATGAAAAAAACAGAACAGCTATTTTAACACACTATGACATTTCTCTCAGCAGTGCCTAGGAGAGTAATCTTTAATCACTAGAGGGTATAGAACATGCCTGGAGGATCTGCATCTCTATCAGTCAAGAATATGCCAGATATTTACTTCAGAGAAACTTGCAAACCTCAGGAATAGTGTTAACATATCAACTTTGTCTCATTACCAAGGCCTGGAACTAGTCTCCTGGCACTCGTTTCTGCAGGGTACAGGAAAATGCATTTTGTTCTTGCACACTTGAGTTTTGGTTTGTGCTAGACAATGGAATGATTAATATGTTAATGTCATCTGAATACAGAATCATTGACATTATTCTGCTGAATGGTGTCTTTGATAGCTGGCTAAGTATAGTTAGCTGCCATTGCAGACATTCAAAACATTTAGAAACTAGTGATGAAATTAAAAGTGCTAGTTTGTTGGTATATTTTAGCTGACAGAGCTGCACATTATCTTGTAATGGATTCATCAGATCCTTTAGCATCAACCAAACATCTAACATTTTGGGATGGGCAATTTAACTTTGCAATTCTACATGGAATCTACTTTCTTGTCACAGAAGCTGCCAGACTGCTGAGCTTCTCCAGCAAGTTCTATTTTTGTTAAGGCACAATCTCTGGTTGGCCACAGTTGTTTGAGAGACAGTCTAAGAAGTCAGTCTACAGTCAGCGTATCATCCGAGTTAGCTTTATCAGTCTTTGAGGAATCCTGTCATGTTCAACATTGGCTTGTATTTTGAGATAAATTGCTGTAAATATGTTATTACGTACTGTTCACTTATGTTATGAAGATGTGGGTGTACTGCATCTTTAAGAGAGTTAGAAGCTAGCAGAACTACATGACAGCACCAAGTGTTCTCAATAGGGTATCAATGCAACACTTGGTCGAAAGCTAGATTAGTTGTATTGCCTGGAAATGACAAAACAGATTAAAATTAGGCCAGTTTAATTTATACCCCCAAAAATTTCAAGTTTGAATTTAGTATATTGACAATCTTAAAAGCCAATGACACAATACAATGCTTTGGGGGGGGGGGGTATAAGATCGGGGAAAAAATGAACAGTTGGGAGGAGAACTGCCAAGCCAGCATGCAGAAATTGCCTGAAAAATAGCTCTCTTAGAGGTACCTTTTTCGATCAGGAATCTGTGAAGCAGAATCCCCAAGAAGAAAAGAAGACTGGAATACAGAGAAGAATCAAAAGCTGCCTGGTTTTGAGATAAGAAGTTATGTTTTGTAAATTTTAACCCCCTGAGAAAAAGAACAAGAAATGACATCTCCACAGGAAATGACATCACCACAGGAAATGACATCACCAACCCAAAGAAACCCAAACATATAATTAGAAAGCAGGAGTCATGTGCAGTGCTTTGCCTGAGGCCCACTGAAGATGTTACCTAGTAGGGTGATGAAACGTCTGGAAATGAACCTTCCAGCTTATCAGACTAATATTGTAGAAGGGGAAGGTAAAAGTTAGGTGAGCGTAAGGAGTTGTAAATAGTTGTTAGTTAATTATTCTCTGTTATACTTTAAGAAATTAAGTTGTTATTTTTACTTTAACTAGTTCTTAGCCTCTCAAATTTTCACAGATTACTGTACAGGATAGATCTTTTCTATGTTGCTGGGTTAAAATAAGCAGTAGAGTTTACCCCATGTCGTAACAGGCTGGGGACTCGTCATGAGGATTTGAACTGGTTTAGACAGATTTGAATAGATTTGAGGTACGAAAAATCTCATCGGATTTAAACACTTGCAGGTGAGTGTCCTAGATCTTTAAACAAAATATAGGTGAGACAATTTGTTTAATTTTGGTGACTTGTGATTGATTAAATTAAAAGTGAGAGAAATGGCTCTTAAAATTGTTAAAGAAGTTCTGGGATTTGAAGATGATTCTCAAATTTGCCAAGGCAGTTTAGAAGGAAAGAAAAAGGCCATAACTTTAGAATTAGCAAATTAGTTAGATTCAGGTTTAACCAAGGACAAAAGTAAAGCTGAAATTGTCAGGGAATTATTCAAACACTTAGGTGTGTCAGAGAAACAGATAAGCGCAGTGGATGTAAAAAAAACTTAAATTACAATTGAGGAAAATTGAGTTAGAACATAAAGAGAGAGAGGGAGAGAGAAGAAAGGAAGAGAGAGAGGAAATAGACAGAGATTCTTAGTTGATCAAAATGAGAGAGAATTCGAACTTGAGCAGTTGCAACTTAGTCAGCAAAGTCTTGTTTACAGGATGGAGATGAAAAGAGAAGGTACTAATATATATTGATGAGAAAGGTGTTGAAGCCTTCTTTATTTCATTTGAAAAATTAGCTAGGCAGATGGAGTGGTCCGAGGATTTATGGGTAATGCTAGTTCAGACTAAACTGGGTAGGCAGAGCTAGTGAGGTATTTGCCGCACTGTCAGATGAGGTGTCAAGAGATTATGAAGAGGTTAAACAGGCTATTTTAAGTGCTTATGAATTGGTGCCAGAAGCGTATAGTCAGTGGTTCAGAAATACAAAAAAGGAACCAGGTCAGACTTATGTTGAGTTTGAAAGAATTAAACATAGTCATTTTGATCAATGGGTGTGTGAGATTATTCTGCTGGAGGAATTTTAAAGTTCACTTCCACAAATAGTAAGAATTCATGTGGAGGAGGAGAAATATCAGGAAGTGTGAAGGGCAGCAGAATGAGCAGATGAGTACATGTTAGTGCATAAGACAAGGTTCTAACCAGAATTTCATCCTGTGAAGGATTGAATTTGGGAGAAGGAGGGATCCTCACTAGGAAACCAAGAGTAGACAACACTGGTAAGAAGTTACCACAGGATAGAAAAGAAGCCCAAGAGGATGGAAAGGAGGTGAAAGGCCTCAGATATTTCCACTGTGGTAAAGTGGGACACATAAAGTCACAGGCTGGTTGTTAAAGAAAGGCGTTGTGGGAAAAGATGTGGTAAAAGAAGCTACGCCGGTGGCATTAGTGAAGGTAGTAAAGGAAACCCCAAGAAAAGCTGAGAAGGTGCAGGAGAGTGCTCAACCTAGGCAGGGGCTAGGTATGGAGTTAGTCCCTGATTTCTAAAAAGAATTTGCCTCTGTGGGTAAAGTTTACTCAGAAAGAAAAGGGGGAGAAGGACAAGAAGTTATAATTTTGAGAGATATAGGATCTAACAAGCCACTGATATAAGGAAATGGCGAGTATGCGCTCTTTCTGATCTGTTATCCGAGACTGTAGTAATTTGTGGGATAGATGGACAGAAATTTAGCATTTCGCCTATGTAAGATCAGGTTGGATTGCCATCTTAAGACTGGGGAAGTTACAGTGGGAGTGATTGACAGAGTGTCAGTTCTAGGAATTCAGTTTGTTCTTGGGAATGATTTGTCAGGATCCAAGGTGGGAGTGACACCCCTTGTTGTGGAGAAGTCTAAGGAACTGAGGAATTAAAACAAAAATATCCTGGTATTTTCCTAGACTGTGTGGTAACCAGATCCCACAATCATAAGTCACAGCACGAAGCGAAAAGTAAAGAGAAAGATGAAGGAATTGAAGTTCAGTTAGTGGATACCCAGTTTGACGTGATGGTGCAGAAAAAACCTGAATAGGCAGAGGGTCAGACAGAAGTGTTTAGGTAAACTGCTCCTCGGATGCTGCCTGAAATGCTGTGCTTTTCCAGCATCTCTAATTCAGAAGTGTTTAGCCCTGAAAGACTAAGAGCCTTGCAATAGCAAGACAAGAGAATAAAAGATATATATGTGGATGCGTACTCCAAAAAGGGGTCAGAGAATATTCTGGAGGGTTATTATCTAAAAGAAAGAATCCTAAGGCGGAAATGAAGACCATAACAGGTTAGTGCAGAGGAGAAATGGGCTGAAGTGCATCAAATTGTGTTGCTGGTAGCAAACACACAGGAGATGTTATGAGTAGCTCATGAACCACCTGTAGGAGGTCGCCTTGGGGTACGAAAGACTCAGGCTAAGGTACAAAACATTTTTATTGGCTTGGAATGCACAAGGATGTGGTTAATATTTGCTGTACATGTCAAATGGTAGGTAAGCCACAGGCGGTAATAAACCAGCACCTTTGTTTCCAATTCCCACATTTGAAGAACATTTCATGTGGGTAATAATTGATTGTGTAAGTCCCCACCCGAGAACTAAAAATGGGAACCAGTAATTATAAACCATAATGGATGTGTCTACTAGATTTCCAGAGGCAATTCCATTCTGGAGTATCAAGGCAAAAAGGGTGGTGGAGGAGTTAGTAGCTTTCTTCACACGGTATGGGCTATCCAGAGAAATTCAGTCGGACCAAGGGTCACATTTTACTGCTAGGCTGTTTAAGGAGGTTATGGATAGCTTAGGTATACAGCACTTTAAATACAGTGCGAATCCCAGGGAGCTTTAGAAAGGTGGCATCAGACATTGAAGATCATATTGAGAGCTTACTATCAGGACTACCCGAATGATTGGGATAAAAGTATCCCATTTGTACTGTTTGCCATTAGAGATACCCCAAATGAATCTACTCAGTTCACTCTCTTTGAGTTAATATTCAGTCATGAAGTGAGAGTGACAGAGTCATACAGTCATAGAGATGTACAGCATGGAAACACACCCTTCAGTGCAGCCTGTCCATGCCGACCAGATATCCCAACCCAATCTAGTCCCACCTGCCAGCACCCGGCCCTTATCCCTCCAAACCCTTCCTATTCATATATACATCCAAATGCCTCTTAAATGTTGCAATTGTACCAGCCTCCACCACATCCTCTGGCAGCTCATTCCATACTCATACCACCCTCTGCGTGAAAAAGTTGCCCCTTAGGTCTCTTTTATATCTTTCCCCTCTCACCCTAAACC
>NC_057727.1:15430880-15432392 GCF_004010195.1 Chiloscyllium plagiosum | reverse complement strand
CTTACCATTAAGTGTATAAGTCCTGCTTAGATTTGTTTTCCCAAAATGCAGCACCTCACATTTACCTGAATTAAACTCCATCTTCCACTTCTCAGCCCATTGGCCCATCTGGTCCAGATCCTGTTGTAATTTGAGGTAACCCTCTTCGCTGTCCACTACACCTCCAGTTTTGGTGTCATCTGCAAACTTACTAACTGTTCCTCCTATGTTCACATCCAAATCATTTATGTAAATGACAAAAAGTAGAGGACCCAGCACCGATCCTTGTGGCACTCCACTGGTCACAGGCCTCCAGTCTGAAAAACAACCATCCACCACCACCCTCTGTCTCCTACCTTTGAGCCAGTTCGGTATCCAAATGGCTAGTTCTCCCTTTATTCCATGAGATCTAACCTTGCTAAACAGTCTCCCATGGGCAACCTTGTTGAATACCTTACTGAAGTCCATATAGATCACATCTACTGCTCTGCCCTCATCAATCTTCTTTGTTACTTCTTCAAAAAACTCAATCAAGTTTGTGAGACATGATTTCCCACGCACAAAGCCATGTTGACTATCCCTAATCAGTCCTTGCCTTTCCAAATACATGTACATCCTGTCCCTCAGGATTCCCTCCAACAACTTGCCCACCATTGAGGTCAGGCTCATCGGTTTATAGTTCCCTGGCTTGTCTTTACTGCCTTTTTTATCCAGTGGCACCACATTTGCCAATCTCCAGTTCCGGCACCTCATATGTGACTGTCGATGATACAAATATCTCAGCAAGAGGCCCAGCAATCACTTCCCTAGCATCCCACAGAGTTCTTGGGTACACCTGATCAGGTCCTGGGGATTTATCCACCTTTAACCATTCCAAGACATCCAGCACTTCCTCCTCTGTAATCTGGATATTTTGCAAGATGTCACCATCTATTTCCCTGTAGACTATATCTTCCATATCCTTTTCCACAGTAAATACTGATGCAAAATACTCAATTAGTATCTCCCCCATTTTCTATGGCTCCACACAAAGGCCGCCTTCCTGATCTTTGAGGTGCCCTATTCTCTCCCTTGTTACCCTTTTGTCCTTAATATATTTGTAAAACCCCTTTGGATTCTCATTAATTCTATTTGCCAAAGCTATCTCATGTCCCCTTTTTGCTTCCTGATCTTTGAGGTGCCCTATTCTCTCCCTAGTTACCCTTTTGTCCTTAATAAATTTGTAAAACCCCTTTGGATTCTCATTAATTCTATTTGCCAAAGCTATCTCATGTCCCCTTTTTGCCCTCCTGATTGCCCTCTTCAGTATACTCCTACTTCCTTTATACTGTTCTGAGGATTCACTCAATCTGTCCTGTCTATACCTGACATATGCTTCCTTCTTTTTCTGAGCCAAACCCTCAATTTCTTTAGTCATCCAGCATTCCCTATACCTACCAACCTTCCCTTTCACCCTGACAGGAATATACTTTCTCTGGATTCTTGTTATCTCATTTCTGAAGGCTTCCCATTTTCCAGCCGTCCCTTTACCTG
>NC_057727.1:15416963-15429860 GCF_004010195.1 Chiloscyllium plagiosum | reverse complement strand
GCCCTAGGTGCCGACCTCTCTTACCCTTCCTGGAGTTAACCCATCTATATGACTGTATCTGAGACTTCCCCCCCCTTCCTATAACTGCCATCTGTCACATACTGTTGCTGTTGCATGTCCCTCATCGGTTCTATCTGTCTTTCCAACTGATCCACTCCATATGATAAGATTCTCATCCAACAGCATTTATGGCAGATATAATCCGCAGTAACCCTTAAACTCTTTTTAAACTCCCACATCTGACAAGAAGTACATATCACTGCAAAGGCCATTTTTGCTCCTTCACAATCTACAGACCCAGAAAATAACACTGTCTTATTCCACTACAAACACTGCCCCAGGTTAAATTAATTGTTATGGCTTATATTTTAAGTTTAATAAAGAGACTTATCTCCAAAAACGTATAATCAAGAAAGAACCCACTGTACTCACTAATACAGCCTTTCTCTTGGACAAAATTAAAACAACAATTAACTTATCTGATTCTGTGTTGTGAACTTCGCCCAAACCGGTTTCTCCAAGATTAGTTGTGAAATTCACTGTTTGTTAATTTTTCCAGATGCACTACGATGTCCAGCGACACATGAATTCAAAAACAGCATAGGCAGTAACTGTGCAGGTTCTCTCTCTCTCTCCTGCACTGTCCCCATCATGTGCTTCCTTTGTCTGCTTTTCCCCCTTCTAAAACTGCTGTTGTTTTGACTTTTTTTTTCCAAAGTTCCAAAACAATGTAACAGCATATAAAACAGTAATTGCTGCTCCTACAATTCGAGGAAATCACCTCCAACACCTAAAATACCTCAAAAAAAGGAGCAGCTCTTACAGCCAGAAATTTTTCCCATCCTCCATTTTGGATTACCCAGAATCCAATGCCCTTTGAAATTAATTAAAGAAAAATTGGCAGGACTAAAGTTGGAGATCTCACATTTAAACTATGTATTAGACGTGAGGGTGAGGTTAAATAGAATAGGTGAGTCAGCTAAACAGAACCTAAAGAGGAGAACCTGAAGAAGGGCTTATGCCCGAAATGTCGATTCCCCTGTTCCCTGGATGCTGCCTGACCTGCTGCGCTTTTCCAGCAACACATTTTCGGAACCTAAAGAGGGCACAGTGTAGAATGAAGTAGATAAAAGCTCTGAGACTAGGACATTTTCCCAAGTGGATGACGTGCTAGTACTGTTACCAGTGATAGGAGATCCCTTCAAAGCCAGATTTAGTGGTCCCTATCAAATTGTGAATAAGTTGAGTCAGGTGAATGCCCGATTAAGATGCCAGTTAGAAAAATAAGTGGTATCGGGTATGTCAAGAACTGGAGAAACAGGTGCTAGTTACTGCACCGCAGAATGAGGAATCAAATCTAGATGCTGTGGATCTTGATGTGCCTCAAAATAGATTTAAAAATGAAGACATCCTTGAGGAGTGAGATAGATATCTGTCTCAGCAGCATAGAACACATTTGAAAGATTTGTTACTGCAGTATAAGCATTTATGTAAGAATCAGACGGGGAGGATTAATGCTATTGTACATGAAGTAGACGTAGAGAATACTGCTCTGATAAAACAACATCCCTATCGGCTTAATCCTTTCAAAGCCAGACAGGTCAAGATGGTGGTGGAGGACATGCTCGATGAGGACATCATTGAACCAGGACAAAGCGAGTGGAGTTCGCAATCTTCTTAGTTCCCAAAACGGATAGAACTCAAATGATTCTGTGTGGATTATCGGAAGGTCAACCCCGATACGAAATCAGACTCATATCCAATTCCTAGATTGGAGGACTGCATCAATAAAGTCAGACAGGCTAATTACATTACCAAGTTGGACTTAATGCTTGGTTACTTGCAGGTACCTTTATCAGAGACAGCGAAATAAATTTCTGCATTTATAACCCAAATGGGCTATATCAGTTTAAAGTCATGTCCTTTGGAATGAAGAACACACCTGCCATATTCCAAAGACTCATGAACAGAGTTGTGGCTGAGTTAACAAACTGTGCAGTCTATTTGGACGATGTGGTGATCTTTAGTAAGTCCTGGAAAGATCATATGGTACAGTTGGCAGAGCTCGTTGAACAACTGCGAGAAGCAAAACTGGTGATAAAATTAAATAAAATGGAATTCTTGAAGGCAGAGGTGGCATTCTTGAGACATAACATCGGTCTTGGAAGCTTGACCCCACTGAACACAAAGATGAAGGCCATCAAGGAATTTCAATGACCAACCTCGAAGAAAGAGGTGCTTTAGGACTCAGTAGGTTCTACTGGAAGTTTGTTCTAAACTTTAGCAGTGTAGTGGCACCGTTCACTGATTTGCTGAAGAAGAACACAAAGTTTCAGTGGACAGAACAATGCCAGGAGGCATTTAACCATTTGAAATCAATATTAACCACCAAACCAGTTCTAGCTACACCGAACTTTTCAAAATCTTTTAAAGTCACCATTAATGTTCCGCCTCGGAACCCTCCAACCACACGGGATGAATGTAGATTTCTCCAGCTTTCTCATTTCCCCTCCCTCCACCTTATCTCAGTCCCAATCCCCCAGACTCAGCACCACCCTCTTGTCACTTTCTACCTCTTATCTCAGCCCACCTGGCACACCAGCCTCATTCCTGAAGAAGGGCTTATGCCCGAGACATCGATTTTCCTGCGCCTCGGATGCTGCCTGGCCTGCTGTGTTTTTCCAGCATCACATTTTTCAAATCAATGTTAGTGACACAGGAATTGGAGCTTTACTCCTAGAGGAAGATGAGGATGGGATTGAACTGCCAGTTGGTTACTTTTCAAAGAAGATCAACATCTACCAAAGGAAATACTCCATGATCAAAAAAGAACTACTGAGTTTGGTACTAGCCTTACAACATTTTAATGTGTATGTCACGAACACTGTGTCGGAGATGGTTGTGTACACGGATCACAATCCTGTTACATTCTTAGAACGCTTTAAAGACAAGAATATGAGGCTGTTTCATTGGAGTGTTATGTTACAGACTTTTAATTTAAAAATCATACATTTTGTGGGTCGTAAGAATGTAATCACAGATGCATTACCATGGAATTAACTGATCAAGTTTAGATGAGATTTGCCTTTATTTAACATTAAACTGTTATGATACAGGGTAAACCCTCTTGCTTATTTTAAACCCAGCAACACAGAAAAGACTTATCCTGTGCAGTAATCTGTGAAAATTTGATAGGCCAAGTAACAACTTTATTTCTTAAAGTATAACAGAGAATAATTAACTAACCACTATTTACAAGTCCTTCTCTAACCTATCTTTTATGTTCCCCTTCTACAATACTAGTCTGATAAAACCCTCGATCAAGATTTACAAAAAACAAAACTTCTTATCACAAAACTAGGCAGCTTTTGGTCCTTTTCTGTACTCCAGTTTTCTTTTCTTGGGGATTCTGCTTCACAGGTTCCTGATCAATAAAGGTACCTTGAAGAGAGCTATTTTTCAGGCAGTCCCTACATGCTGGCTTGGCAGTTCTCCTCCCAAATGTTCAATTTTTCTCAGTTTTATACCTCCAAAGCATTGGATTGTGTCATTGGCTTTTAAAATTGTCACATATACTAAATTCAAACTTGGTTGGAAATTGGTATTTTTCAGGGTATAATCTAAACTGATTGGCTGAATTTGAATCTGTTTTATCATTCCCAGGCAACCCAGCTAATCTAGCTTTTGACCAAATGTTACATTGTTACCTTATTGAGAACACTTGGTGTTGTCATGTAGTTCCGCTACCTTCTAACTCTTTTAATGATACAGAACATCCACATCTTCATAACAATTTACCTGTTCTATCTCAAATACATCTATGTCCATCCTAACACTGGGGAGATCAAAACTATTGGTTGTATGCCTCATCACAAATGCTCCATAATCTTGACAAAATATTGCCATATTTGATCCTTTATGAAAGATGGAATATTCTGAATTTAGTCCCTACCAGAAAACCAGGAACATTGGTGAATCAGGATCACGATTGACAATTCGAAGGGTCTTGCCTGGGCTCTTTCCCAGAGCAACCCCATCAACACCCTGTTTCCTGACTGCTCAATCAGCGAGAGTGGTCAGGATGTCATACTGGAGGGGTCAAGAGGATTTCTCATAAGAAGGACTATGATGTGAGTTAGATGGGCTCAGCAGGATTTGGAGTTAAAAAGTGTGGCACTGGAAAAGCACAGCAGGTCAGACAACATCTTAGGAGCAGGAGAGTCGGGTATGGCGTCTGCCTGGAACGTCGATTCTCCAGCTCCTTGGATGCTGCCTGACCTTCTGTGCTTTTCCAGCGCCACACTTTTCGACTCTGATGCCAGCATCTGCAGTCTTCACTCTCTCAGCAGCACTTGGAGGCTGCATTCACAAGAACAGAGAGGGAGCCTGGAATGGTTTATCTCCATTCTTACCTGAAGATCCTGCTGAGGTGGGGGGGGCGGGGTGGAGGGGGATGTTTTAGGAGTGCGTAATGTTTACTCTGTAGGTTCCTTATATTGGGATTCTTATAGTTGCTTATGGTTACCATCCTGTCCTGAAGTGACTTGCCAGTGTTCCTTCAGAATGCAGATCCTGAGAATCCAAACTGCAATGGAATCGATGGTGTTTTGGAGGGATATTACCAGAGTCTGCGCAGAGTACAACTTTATGGACCAACCAACTTTGCCCCAGTCATTAATCAGGTTGCCAGGTAGGAATGGACACCTCATCCTTTGATCATAATGTATATCATATATACGGCTGAAATCTACCTTTTGTCCTCCTTCAGTGTATTTTTATTTATTTAAAAATGTTAAACGAATGCTGCAGACTTGATGATGGATTGTCAAGAATCATGTAATGTCGTTGGGGGCTGGTACTGATGTTGTGCCTTTCTTGATTTCTGTTTGATCACATAAAAAGTGATGCTGGACACTTCACTGGAGAAGAACTGTCAACCTTACAAATGCACAAATCATTGCCGATTATGTTATGATTTCACATGGTTGCTATTAGCCATGAACACAATGTGTCAGTACCTTTTAAACTATTTCCTAGTCAGTCTGTTCAGAGATATTATTACACAGCTCTGGAGTAGGTGGGACTTGAACCTAGGCCTACCCTACTCAAAGGCAGGGATACCATTACCGTGCCACAAGAGCCCTCTATATACTTGTCAGGATATTGTTCCTCTCTTTACAGATTATTCTGGGTCACATGAGCTGGCAGTAGTCATCCCATTCCAACCAAAGCAGGCAATCCCAGCATTTCAGTTGGCTGTCAACCCATTTACCTTCAGGTCTGCTCTAACCCTGCAGGTCATAGCTGGCCATCTATCTGAAACATTTGATCTAGTCAAATCCTTTGATTGAATATCCTCATTCTGGTGAATGGTGATTCCCAAGCTGATGTTATTCAGAACAGGACCCAGAAGGTCCTTTTGGACTACCCACCACGTTATTTGCAAAGAATCCACCCACTGCCTGTTAACTTTCAGCATGCACACTTTGTCAATACAGCTAAATTGCCAAATAGTTGCTATTGGCAATTTGGCGATGAGTCCACTTGTTCTAACCTGCATGCATTTATTTCATAGGTGTGCAGCGCCTGTGACTGATGGCTCTCAGTATTTTGTACTATTGATTATCACAGATGGGGTGATCTCAGATATGGTACAAACAAAAGAAGCCATTGTTAATGTAAGTATTAAGTATTAGGGAAGTAGATATGATCAAAGAGAACAAAGGATAGTACAGTACAGAAACAGGCCCTTTGAGCCACTAAGACTGCATTGACACATGATGCCTTTCCAAACTAAAAATCTTTTTCCTTAACATGATTTGAATTCCTCTACTCCCTGGCTATTCATCACCCCTGCAGCTGTTAGGATGCCTCTTAAACATTGTTATTTTATCTGCTACCAATTCCTCTGGCAGCACATTCCAGGCACTTACCATCCTCTGTGTAAAAAAAAGGCCTCTCACATCTCTTTTAAACTTTTCTCCCCTTACCTTAAACCTGTGTCCCCTAGTAATTAGATTAGATTAGATTAGATTAGATTAGATTAGATTACTTACAGTGTGGAAACAGGCCCTTCGGCCCAACAGATCCACACCGACCCTCCGAAGAGCAACCCACCCAGATCCATTCACTCCTTCGCCTAACACTACGGGCAATTTAGCACGGCCAATTCACCTAACTTGCACATTTTTTGGACTGTGGGAGGAAACCGGAGCACCCGGAGGAAACCCATGCAGACACGGGGAGAATGTACAAACTCCACACAGTCAGTTGCCTGAGGTGGGAATTGAACCCGGGTCTCTGGTGCATGATAGCAGCTAGGTCCAAGTTACATTGTCATGACAGATACCATTACAGAAGCTGCTAGGAACACTTTGATGTTAGGTCCTCCTCAAGGTCCAAAGCATGATTCCTTACAACATTGTCATATGGGAAGGTTAATGTCCTCCTTTGCATTAACCCTTATATCGTTATGCAGCACAACATAATCATAATGGCAAGAATAGCCTCTTCAGTGCTGTGTAATTCTTTAATTCTAACTGGATTTCCTTCATTCATTATGTTAAAGCAAATCTGCTTACCTACAGATAGTCAGAAAAAAATCCCATCACACTTTCGATTTATTCACTCATGGCATGAGGGTGTCATTGGCTGGGCCAGTATTTATTGCCTGTCCCTAGTTGCCCTTGAAGAGGTGGTGGTGAGCTGCCTTCTTGAATCACTGCAACCACCTGCTGTAGGCTGACCCAAAATTAAGGAAAGTATTCCAGCACTTTGACCCAGTGACATTAAAGGAATGTCGATATATTTCCAAGTCAGGATAGTGAGAGGCTGAGGGGGGAGTCCACAGGTGACAGTGTTTGAAGTGACAGGTATTCACTATCTTGACCAAAGGTAAGGCCAAATCAGCTTTCCTGGATTTTCATCCCACTGCTGTTAATGGGATGCTGCTAAACATGAATTACCTGGGTATGCCCACTGCACTTTCTGAGTGATTCAGATGCTGTTTCAATACAGACCTTTCTTTCTAAGGCATGAAGCGGTGACATATAACGTAGATCAGAATCACTCCTACCCACCTCCTCCTGCTTTCACCTTCAGCTGGAGCAGTTGACAAAATGTCTAGCTGCACGCATAGAATGGTGAAGAGCAAAGAGAGAGAGAGAGAGAGAGAGAAAATCAGAACTCTCTGGAACTGCAAAGATTAAAAATAAATCATTGAAGATTATAACAATGTCCAATTTGGTAAATTAGTAGTCCAGATGGATCCATCCAATTGAAGCAAATCCTCTGCATTTGTTGGTTACAGCTGTCTCCTTTCACTGCGTGGCCCCTTCAAAATTGATGCGCAGTCCATGTTCAAACACAGCAAGATCTGAACAATATTCACTTTCTCCTAATAAGTTGCAAGTAACACCAACACCACACAAATGCCAGGCATCTCCAATAAGAGACAATCAAACTATTGCCCCTTGAGATTCAATGGTGTTACCATCACTGAATCCCCCACTATCAACATACTTGGGGTTATTGTTTACTAGAAACACAACTGAAGTCATTATTGAAATACATCAGCTACAAGAGCAGGTCAGAGGCTAGGAATACTGTGGCAAGTAACTCACCCCCAGATTCCCCAAAGCCTGTCCATCATCTAGACAGCACAGCTCAGGATTGTGATGGAATTCTCCTTGCTTTTCTAGGTGGGTGCAGTTCCAACAACGCTCAAGAACCTCAATCCCATCCAAGTCAAAGCAGCCCATTTTATTGACATAGCATTCACAAGCATCAACTCCCTCCATCACAGACACTCAATAGCAGCAGTGTGTACTACCTACAAGACCACAGAAATCACCAAAGATCCTTAGAGAGCACCTTCCAAATTCACAACTAATTCCAGCTGGAAGAACAAAGGCAGCAGATATGTGGGAACACCATCTGCTGCAAGTTCCCCTCCAAGCCACTCACCATCCTAACCCAGAACCAGATCACCATTCCTTTGCTGTTGCCGGGTCAAACTCCTGGAATTCCCTCCCCAAGGGCATCATGGGTCAACCCACAGGCGGACTGTAGCGGTTCAAGAAGGCATTAATATTTCTTCCCTGGGAAAAAGACTCCGACTGTCCTTGCCACTCATAATTTTGTAAACTTCAATTAGGTCACCCCTCAGCCTTCAAGTGAAAACAAACCAACTTGTCCTATCTCTCCTCATAGTGAATACCTAATAAATCATTTCTGTCCAATATCCAAACCCTCCAAATCCTTCTGATAACGTGGTGCCCAGAACTGGACATGATATTCCAAATGTGGCCTAACTAAAGTGCTATAAAGCTGCAACATGACTTGCCAACTATAAACTCTACTCTCCCATCAATGAAAGCAAGCATACAAATGCCTTCTTGACCACCTTATTTAACTGTGTTGTAACTTTCAGGGGATTGTGGACATGTATGCCTAGATATCTCTGCATGTTAATGCTTCTAAAGGTCCGCCATTTACTGTTTAACTCCCTCCTGCAATAGGCCTTTCAAAATGCATCACCTCACATTTGTCTGGATTAAATTCCAACTGACATTTCTTCACCCAAGTCTCCAGCCTATCTATATTCTGCTGTATCCTCTGACAATCTTTCTCAATATTCTCAGCTCCTGCAATCTTTGTGTCATCTGCAAACTTACTAATCAAACCACCTGAAGTCTTCTCCAAATCACTTACATATATTACAAACATGAGGGGTCACAGCACTGATCCCAGCAGAACTCTGCTGGTCACAGATCTCCAGTCAGAAAAACATCCTTCCACCGCTACTCTCTGTCTTCTATGAGCCAGTTCTGTATCCATCGTCCAGCTCACAATGAATACCATGTGACTTCATCTTCTCTATCTGCCTGCTAATGAGGGATTTTGTTAAAGGTCTTGCTGATGTCTACGTAGACAACATCCTACCCTCATCAATCATCTTTGTCACCTCCTCAAAAAACTCCAAGTTTTGTGAGATTCGATCTCCCCTGCACAAAGCCATGCTAATAAGTCCATATTTTTTCAAATGTGAGTAAATCCTGTCTCTAAGAATCTTCTCCAATAATTCTCTTACCACTGATGTAAGGCTCAGCAGCCTGTAATTTCGCAGGTTATCCTTATTGACCTTCTTAAACAAAGGAACATTGTTAGCCATTCCCCAGTGCACTGGGTACTCTCCTGTAATTAAAGAGGATTCAAAGATTTTGTGCATGGCCCCAACAATTTCCTCACTCAGTATTCTGGGATACATCTCATTAGATCCTAAGTATTTGTCTACCTTAATGCTTTTCAAAACCTTCTCATTTTTTATATCAACATGTTAGAACATCAACATGTGCCTCTTTAGACACACTGTCCACCATGTCTTTCTATTTGAGAGAGTATTTGTTAAGAGCCTCACCACTTCCTCCTGCTCCATGCATAAAGTCCCTCCGCTGTCCTTGAATGGTCCTAACTTTTCCCTAGCTACCCTTATGCTCCTTACATATGAATAAAACACCTTGGGATATTCCTTAATCCTGTTTGCCTCGGACATTTCATGGCCTGTTTTAGCCCTCCTAACCCCTTGTTTAAGTTCTTTCTTGCTTTCTTTATATTCTTCAAGGGCTCTGTCTGTCTTCCATCTCCTACACTTTATGTATGCCTTTTTTTTCTTTTTGATTATGGCTTCTTTTTCTTTTTGACTCTGGCTTTTTGTTTTGTTTGACTAAGCTCATAATTTGTCTTGTCATCGAGGCTTCCTGAATCTTACATCCTTACCTTTAATCCTCACAGGAACATGTTGGTCCTGAACTCAAATGGCTTTTAAAAGGTTCCCACTTGCCCAATATGGATCAACCCTCAATCAGCCAGTCCAAATCTACATTCACCAGCTCCTGCCTAATATTGTGGTAGTTAACCTTTCTCCAATTTAGTACTTTCACTCGAGGACTACTCTTATCCTTATCCATAAGTAATTTAAAACTTGTGAAATTATGGTTACTGTTTCCAAAATGCTCTCCTGCTGCAACTTCGATCACCTGCTGGGTTCAATCCCCGATACCAGGTCTAGTGTGGCCCCTGGACATACCCAACAAATTCTCACTCATCCAAGCACTTTGCACTAAGAGAGTCCGAGTCAATATGGGGAAATTAAAATCATCCACTAAAACAACTCTGTTGTTTTTACATTTTTCATAAACAAACAATTCCACTTCTGTTAATCTATCACCCATTTGCTGCTGGCAGGACTGTAGTACAATTCCATCAAAGTGATTACATCCTTCCTATTCCTCAGTTTTATCCCTATAGACTAGTTGGATGAGACCTCCAAGGTGTCCTCCCTCAGTACAGCTGAGATATTCTCATTATCAGGAGTGCAACTTTTCACACCTCTTTTTCACACCTCTCTATAATGCCTGAAACATCTAAATCCCCAATCCCATCCCTCCTCCCACACAAGCTTAAACACTCCCAAGTGACACTGACAAACCTCCCAACCAGGATATTGGTGCCCCTCCATTTTAGGTGCATTTTATACCGGTCTCAACTGCACTGGAAAATATTCCAGTAGTCTACATATATAAAGTCCTTCCTCACGTACCAGTTCTTTAGCCACCTATTTAAGTGTATTATCTGGCAAGTGGCACATGGAGTGATCATGAGATTATAACCTTAGAAGTCTTGTTTCTCAAGTTATGACCTAACTCCCTGAGCTCTCTTTGTAAGACCTCATCACTATTCCTGCCTATGTTGTTTATGTCAAGATGTCCCATGACTTCTGGCTGCTTGTCCTTCCTTTTGAGAAAGTCTTGTGCCCACACAAAGACATTCTTGACGCTCCTGGAGTCTTTTTTGCAGCCACAAAAATGCCATCTGTGCCCTGGCTTATAGTGTCCCCTATTACTACATTTTTACTGCACTTTGATCTGCCCTACTGCACAATAGAGCCAGCT
This sequence comes from Chiloscyllium plagiosum, assembly GCF_004010195.1. Classification (NCBI taxonomy): domain Eukaryota; kingdom Metazoa; phylum Chordata; class Chondrichthyes; order Orectolobiformes; family Hemiscylliidae; genus Chiloscyllium; species Chiloscyllium plagiosum. Next base: position 15,418,908 of record NC_057727.1, on the reverse strand, counting down.
GTGATGCTGTTGTTGTCTTCCCCTGACAGACAATTCCCCCTCAACAGTATCCAACACGTTATCCTTGTTAGAGAAAGGAATAGCTACAGGGGACCCCTGCACTGTCTGCCTGTCCCTTCCAGTGGTCACCCATCTAATTGCCTGAAACTTGGGTGTGACCACATCTCTAAAACTCCTGACTATGATGCTTCTGTCACCTGCATGCTCCGAAGTGTATCCAAATGCAACTGAAACTGATCCATGCAGTCTGACAGAAGCTGCAATTAGGCACATTCTTTGAACATCTCGTCTTAGGGATGAGTTGTAAGGGACTTTCAAACTGTCTCTGATTTCCCACATTCAGAAGACGTCCATGTGTATTTTTGGTAAGAAGCTGCAGTACATTATGTCTTAGAATGAAAATGCAATTGTCAGGCATTTTATTGACTCATCTGCATAGCTAGAAAAATCTTAATCAAAAAAAGAAATTATGGATTGGATGCCCTGTCTACCTGGCCAGGTGATTATTAACCCCCATGGAAATAAGAGAAATTCATAACATAACCATTATATAACTTAAAATTGTTCTAGCACAAACATTAAAATAAAGAAAAATTAAGTTTATAAGATTGATTAACTTCTCAGTAGTGCAGTATTTTTGTATGAAAAAGCTGTGTGAGATAACATCAATTGAATAGCCTCATCTTCTGTTTTCTTTAAACAGGCATCAATCCTTCCAATGTCAATAATTATCGTTGGAGTGGGACCTGCAGAGTTTGATGGTAGGTACTTCTTCAATATTGCTAGACTTGGGAATTGCTACAAATAGTGTTCCATGGTGTCAAGGAATGATCCACATCAGAACTTCGGAGGTCAAATTAACCCACCCATTGTTTGGCAGAAGTTTCAGATGACTTTTCAAAGGTGTATTGGAACTTGCCCTCAGGATTATTTTGAAGTTATCATGGAATCACCCATTCATTAAAAACCCTTTGAAGGAAGTTGGTCTTGTAGACGGTATTTCGCCAATAAAGAGGTTTTCACTGATCACTCTCTCACTTGCTTTTTGTAAAATGGAAGTGAAATTCAATATTGGAGAGTGTCTAAAGCATGCAGGAGGGCAGTTTCCTGCCTTGCCATTTAATAATTCAATAGAGGAACACTACAGCATGATTTGATAGAATAATTTTTATTCACTCATGGGGTGTGGGCATTGCTGGATGGACCAGCATCCATTGCCCATTCCAAGTTGCCCTTGAGAAGGTGGTGGTGAGTTGCTTCAAATTCATGAGAGGACAAGGCAGAACAGATGGGGAGAATTTGTTCCCATTTTTTTTTAAGAACTGTCCATGGGATGTGGATGCCAACTGTTTGTTTTTTTTTGCTTATTTTTTTCCCAAGCACCCATGTTGTGTGTGTGCAGGTGTGAGACACAGTGAAAGACACAAGGTGCACCAATCTTTATTCAAATTTCCACCACAAGGAAGAAAAGAAACACCCAAGTGGCCAGTGACAAGCAGTGGCCTTCACATCAAAGGGCAATGCTGTGTGGTCAAACAGTGAAGGGGAGGGCAGGGATTAAATCAAAATAGAGTTGGAGGTAGAAATAATGCACTCCACTCCCTGAACAACTCCAGGGTGTCGGTGAACATCGCATGCTCCTTTTTCAGAGTCACCCGGCTTTAACGTAACCGCAGAAGAGGGGCAGGCAGTCAGCCTTAATGACCCCCTCCACAACCCACTGCCTGGACCTATTTATGGCCAGGCCCAGGAGCAGAGCCACGAGCTGCCCTCCCTCTTCCATATGGGGTGCCCAAAGGTCAGGAGCGTGGGACTGAAGTGCAACCAAAAGCAGAGGAGGAGATTTTTGAGAAAATCAAAAAGGGAGTGCAAACGCCCACACCCAATATATACATGGCCCACAGACTCCACGGCACCACAGAACAAGCAGTTGGGCTGGGAGTCC
>NC_057727.1:15377772-15415731 GCF_004010195.1 Chiloscyllium plagiosum | reverse complement strand
GAATCTTTATTCAATTTCCATCACCAGGAAGATAGGAAAACACCCGGGTGGCCAGTGATAAACACTGTCCTTCACATCAAAGGGCAGTGCTGTGTGACCAAACAGTGAAGGGGAGGGCAGGGACTAAATCCAATAGAGTTGGAGGGAGAAATGATGCACTCCACTTCCTGCGGCGCCCACCTCTCCCTGAACAACTCCAGGGTGTTGGTGGACACCGCGTGCTCCTTCTCCAAGGACACCCAGGCCCTAACGTAACCACGGAAGAGGGGCAGGCAGTCGGCCCTAACGACCCCCTCCACGGCCCGCTGCCTGGACCTGTTAATGGCCAGTTTGGCCAGGCCCAGGAGCAGAGGAATTTGGGGTATATAGTGTGCAAAATCAATAACGTAATCAGGCATCCAGCTGTCTGGTCAGTATATGAAAGGGGCTACTGACTGGATGTCACTAGGCCTGTAGATTTGTTTTGCAGCCAGCTGGAGAGTTCAAGAAAAAGTTGTCCACAAAACGTAATGATATTTTGGTGCACTGTTGACCCATTGGAACATAGAAATAGCACACTTGTCTTATAAACAGAGAAGGATCCACAATATCGCAAATCGTTCACATTTAATTGAGAGCGGCAACAGTGCAGAATTACTTTGGATGGGGGATCTCAGTGTCCAAGAGTGGCTTGGCAGCAACATTACTATTTGAGTCCTAAAGGATATTGCCAGGCTGAGCAGTAAGAGAACAGACTAGAGGGATCGACATAGAGTCATAGAGTTCTACAGCACAGAAACAGACTATTTGGTCCAACTCATCCCTGCCAACCAGACATCTTAAATGAATGTAGTCCCATTTGCCAGCATTTGGCCCGTATCCCTCTAAACCCTTCTTATTCATGTATTTAACCAATCTGCCTGCTGCAGATGTCTGCTTCCATGACAGTATTGGTAAATCTGAATAGGAGAAAGTGAAGACTGCAGATGCTGGACCAGAGTTGAAAAATATGGTGCTGGAAAAATACAGCAGGCCAGGCAGCATCCGAGGAGCAGGAGAATCGGCGTTTCGGGCATAAGCCCTTCTTCAGGAATACTGACCACAACACAAAGTTGGAACAAGTGGGAACAAAGTCCTGCCTTCACATTGAGAACACCTTACATCACGTTATCTGGGACTATCACCGTGCTAAATAGAATAGATTTCAAACACATCTAGCAGCTCAAGATTGGGCATCCATATCACTGCAAAAGAATAAAACTCCAACTAATTTGCAATCTCAATGCCCAGCAAAGCTCCACGCTGCCCTCCCATCAAGCAAGGAGATTAACCCGGGTTTATTGAAGAGTGGACAAGGCCAATTCAGGAGTAGCACCAGGCATACTGAAAAACCTGTGAAGCTATTAAACAGGACTACTGCATGTCAAACAGCATAAGCAACAAGGGATAGAACTAAGATATTCCATGATCAATAGATGAGATCAAAGCTCTACAGTCATAGGGTCATACAGCAAAGACAGGCCCTTTGGCACACCATGTCCAAGCTGACTAACATCAAATTAAACTAATTCCATTTGCCTGCACTTGGTTCATAGTCTACAATGCTTTAGTATTGTAAGTGCTCATTCAGATGCTTCTTAAATATTGTAAGAGTATCTGTCACCACCATCCTCTCAAGCAATGCATTCAATATTTCTCCCACCCTCTGGGTGAAAAAGCATTTCTCAGGTCTCCTCTAAACCACTTACTCCTCACCTTGAACTTGTGCCATTTGGTCTCTGTCACATCTTCTGGCAGGAAGAGATTCTCATGGTCTACTTTGTCTGTACCTCTCATAATGTTGTATGCCATAATCAGATGACCCCTTAGCCTCCTCTGCTCCAAGGAAAATAAACCCAGCCTATTCGGTCTCTGCTCATGACTGAGACTTTTCATTCCGGCAACAACCTGATGATTGTCTTTGCACCCTCTTCAGTGCAATCACCTCCTTCTGATAATATGGCATCCAGTATTCCATCTGTGGCCTAATCAATGTTTTAAAAAGTTGCAACAAGATTTCTTTGCTCCTATATTCCATGCTCTGGCAAATGAAGGCAGGCATCAAATATGTCATCTTCACCACACTGTCTGCCTCTGCTGACACCTTCAGGAATCTATGGACTTCTCGGGATTAAATTCCATCTGCCATGGCTGTGCCCAATTTACCAGCTAATGAATATCAGACAGAAGCCTAAGACCATCTTCCTCACTATTAGCAACACCATCGATTCTCATGACATCTGAAAGCTGACTAATTATACCTTCAACATTCACAGTCAAGTCATTAATGTAAATAACAAACAGCAAGGGTCCCTGTAATGAACGCTGTGGTACACTGCTTCCCATTACAAAAATAGCCTTCCACCATCACTTTTGCTTTCTATTTGTAAGCCAATTTTGGATCCAGTTTGCCAACTTGCCTCAGATCCCGTAGGTTCTTAGTTTTGTGGGACCTTGTCAAAGGCCTTACTGAAGTCCATGTAAATCACATCAATATATTTAGTTATCTTTTCAAAAAGCTCAATTAAATTAGTTATACAGAATCTTCCCCTAACAAATCTATATGGACTATCCCTGATCAATCCTTGCCTTTCCAAATATTGATTTATCCTCTTCTTCAGAACTTTTTCCAATAACTTCCCTATCACTGACCTCAAATAACTGGTCTATAATTACCTGGCCTAATCCTATTTCCTTTCTTGAAAAAAGGAATCACATTAGCTATCCTCTAGTACTTCACCTGTGGCCAGCAAGGTATTAAATATTTTCACCAGGAACCCAACAAATTCCTCTCTTGCGTCCCCCATAGCAGTCAGGGATACATCTCATCAGGCCCTGGAGATTTATGCATCTTTATGCCTGTTAAAGCATCCAAAACTTCTTCATTATTAATCTTAACATGTTCTAGAATCTTACCATAGTGAATGCAGATGAGAAGTATTCATTTAAGATCTCATCCGCATCCATTGGCTCCACACACAACTTGCCCCTTTGGTTTCTAATAGGCCCAACCCTTCATCTGGTAATCCTCTTACTCTTAATATACCTATAAAAAGCCTTGGAGATTCTCTTGAACCCAACTAGTGAAGATATTTCATGGCCCCCTCTTGCCCTCCTCATTTCCTTTTAAAGCAAATCCCTGCACTTCCTATATTTTTGAAGGATCTCCCCTGTCTTTAATGCACAATACCTGACATATGCATCTTTTTTTTTCTTTACAAAACTCTCAGTATCCCTTGACATCCAGGGTTCCCTGGATCTACTGCCCTTGTACTTCATTCTTGGAGGAACACACTGGCCCTGAATTCTCACTATACTGCTTTAAAAGACTCCTACTTTCAAATGTAGACTTATATGCAAATTGCTGTTCCCAATCTATGTTTGCCAGACCCTGTCTAATGACATTGAAATCAGCCTTATTCCAGTTAGGTACCTAATTTCTGCACTATCCTTATCCCTTTTGATAATGACATTGAAACTGACATAATTGTGGTCACTATACACACTGAAACTTAAACTACTTGACTGATTTCATTCCCAAGGATTAGACTAGCCCTGCCTCACATCTAGTATGACACAGTACAATGTACCGGCACAAAAAGATCTCCTGAACGTACTTTAAAATTTCCACCATATCTGAATCTTTCACACTAAGGTGATCCCAGTTAGTGTCAGGAAAATTCAAGCCCCCACATCCAGTCATGAATGATAGTGGACAATTTAACAACTTGGAGAAAGTGAGGACTGCAGATGCCGGAGATCAGAGCTGAAAAATGTGTTGCTGGAAAAGCGCAGCAGGTCAGGCAGCATCCAAGGAGCAGGAGAATCGACGTTTCGGGCATAAGCTTATGCCCGAAACATCGATTCTCCTGCTCCTTGGATGCTGCCTGACCTGCTGCGCTTTTCCAGCAACACATTTTTCAATTAAACAACTTGCACAAACATCCCCCATCCTCATATTCTTCTTTTATGGACTATTCCCATTGCTTTAAATGCTAAAATTTCTTCTTTGCTTTCATAATGACTTGGTCTACCTTCCAGATGTGATAATAGATTGAGATAGCTTTCTCAAGTGCTATATGAAAGCTTTCAAACGTTTTGCTGCTTAGTTGTTAGAGTCCTCTTTATTTGTTGACAATCTAAATTTTGCTCATCATCAAATTTTCTACTCTGACCACTAGTGTGCTCCTACATTATGATAACAAGTTGACAACGGACTCTTCCATTTAAATTTGCCTATAGCTCACCTGTGGCCATTAAACTCTAAATTGTGCCAAAGTAGTATATGTAGGCTTTTAGCTTCAGTTGGAAACCCTTAATTGTGATAGTCATATTTAACCACACTTAGTGACAGGCATATTTAACAGTCAGGCTTGCTGTTACTTATTAGGTTTTCAATCAAATCTGTGAACATTTTGGCTTATTGTTTTTTTTGTTATTCTTGGTACTGCCACAACATCAGAGTGTCCCTGTTCTCACTCAGGATTCTTTCCTTCTTGTTTCCAACTTTGCAGCTCTTCATTTTTCACATCTGTTCCCAACATGTTTTACAGTCAAATATTTGTGTTCATGTTTGGAAAAGTAGAAATCTTGGGGCCAGTTGAAGGGGCTTGAGGGTACTTGTGTACAAAACACATAAGCTAGCGCACAGCTGCAGCAGGTAATCAGGAAGGCTAATGAGATGTTGGTCCTTATTTCAAAAGGGTGTGAGTATAAGAGTAGGGAGGTCTGACTGCAACTGTAAAAATGCGCTGGTGAGGCCTATTTGAAGGACTGGGAGCTGTTTTGGTGCCCTAGTTTAGGGAGGGGTATTATTTAATTGGAGGCAGTTCAGAGAAGGTCATGAGGATGACCCCTGGTATGGAGGGATTGTCTTATGAGCAAAGGCTAAACGAGTTGGGATTCTACTCACTGTAGTTTAGAAGAAAGAGGTGATCTCATTGAAACATAAAGGATTCTTAAACGTCTTGACGGTAAATGCTGAGAGGATATTTTCTCTCATGGGAAAGCCTGGGACCAGGAGCTTAATCTCAGAATAAAGGGTTGCTAATTTAAGGCTGAGATAAGGAGGAATTTCTCTTATAAAGTTGTAAGACTTTTTATCTCCTTGCGACAGAAAGCTGTGGGGGCAGAGTCCTTGTATATATTTAAGGCTGAGATGGATAAATTCTTGATCGTAGGGGAATCAAGGGTTATAGAATAGGGCAGGAAAACGGACATGGGGACTGTAGATCAGCCATGATTCTATTGAGTGGCACAGCAGGCTTGAGGGGTGAAACAGCTATTGCTCTTTGGTTATGCTGTAATATTGGACAGTCTGCACCAATGTAATACTGTCACAGTTTGCCTGTAATACTTCTCACTCTTACTCTCCACATGCTGTATCTCTTAATTGCTCTTTTAACCTTCTATTCCACAGTATAAATGTCCCTGAATATAAGTATCTTTTGTTTCTCCATTAATTTGCTTCACTTCCAATTCTCACTGCAAATTTCGCTCCCTTCTCACCATTATTGCCTACATAACTCCTCACTTAACTTTCTACATTTAATTTGGAACTGCAGAGAAATATAGACATGCCGCCTTTGTTGATATCAGCCTGGAAGCACACCTTCTGTGCAGAATATTTCTTTCCTCAGAGAAACAAGTATAATCAGCTGGAAACTCTCCTTCTGATACCAATGATTTTTAAGATGGCCTCATTAGAATTATAGGCTCCCAGCCTGGGGCTGCTGGAGGGTTTTGGAGGCAGTCATCATTTCAAAATTGACAAGGAAGCTGCTGTTTTTTGCTTGTCAATTTTGTATATTTGTTTTGACATACAAAATCTTTGCCTTACAGCGGATGCCTTACTGCAGACACCCTACAGTTCAAGTTTGATTGATAATTCATACCGGACTCTAATTAATCTACAACCTCAGAAGAATAATCCATAATTGCATGTTCTCCACTCAGTCTGCTATTGCTGTTCTCTTTTGGACACAATTTGGTGGAATTGGTGACCATTGGCAAAGTCCCTCAGTGCAGGCTGATACAGAAGGTGAAGTCATATGGGATCCAGGGTGAGATGGTAAGATGGATGCAGAATTGGCTTGGTCATAGAAGGCAGTGAGTGGTGATGAAAAGGTATTTTTCTGACTAGACATCTGTGACCAATCATGTTCTGGAGGGATCCCTGTTGTTTGTAATACATATAAATGATTTTGAGGAGAATGTGTGTAATTTGATTATTAAGTTTGCAGATGACACAAAGATAAGGGGAGCTGCAGATCGAGAGGAGAATTGCCAGAAGTTAGAGCAGGAGACTTGGGTGGAGGGATGGCAGATGGAATTTAATCTAGACAAATGCAAGGTGATGCATTTTGGAAGGTCTAATGCAGGAGAGAAGTATACAGTATATGGCAGAAACCTGAGAAACATTAACATACAGAGGGATTTAGGCGTATGGGTTCAAAGTTTGCTGCAAGGAACAACATAAGTGGATAAGGTAGTCAAAAAGGTAAATGGAATGCTTGCCTTTACTGGTCGTGTTGCAGCTGTATAGAACTTTAGGTAGGCCACATTTGGAATATTGTGTACAGTTCTGGTTGCCACATTACCAGAAGGATGTAGAGGCTTTGGAGAGGGTACAGAAATGGTTTATCAGGATGTTGCCTAGTTTAGAGAGTATTGGCTATGAGGAGAGATTGAACAAATTTTGTTTGTTTGCACTGGAACATTGGAGGCTGAGGAATGACCTAATGGAGGTTTGCAAAATTATGACAGACATGGATAAAATAGATACTCAGAGTCTTTTTTCCAAGGTAGAAAGGTCAGGTATTAAAGGACATAGGTTTAGGATAAAAAGGGGGAAATGTTAAATACGTAAGTGGTGAATATTTTACACAGGGGGAGGTAAGTGCCTGGAATGAGCTGCCAGTGAAAGTGGTAGAAGCAGATCTAATAGCGATGTTTAAGAGGCATCTTGACAAGTACATAAATAGAGGGACACTGACCATGTAGAGGGAAAAGGTTTTTAGTTTAGAAAGGCGTTGTGTGTCGGCGTAGTCTTGGTGGGACAAAGGGCGTGTTCCTGTGCTGTCTTGTTCCTCATTCTTTGGCATGGGCCATTCTGCACAAATGAAATGTTCAATTTTTTACAAATACAGATGTGAACTATTACTGAGAAGTATAAGACCTAAAAAATAAAACACCCACCACTTGGTGCTTATGGTGCAAGAATTACGGGCGGCACGGTGGTTAGCACTGCTGCCTCGCAGCGCCAGAGACCCGGGTTCAATTCCCGACTCAGGCGACTGACTGTGTGGAGTTTGCACGTTCTCCCCGTGTCTGCGTGGGTTTCCTCCGGGTGCTCCGGTTTCCTCCCACAGTCCAAAGATGTGCAGGTCAGGTGAATTGGCCATGCTAAATTGCCCGTAGTGTTAGGTATAGTGGTAAATGTAGGGGTATGGGTGGGTTGCGCTTCGGCGGGTCGGTGTGGACTTGTTGGGCCGAAGGGCCTGTTTCCATACTGTAATGTAATCTAATCTAATCAATTGTGCCAATCTATACTCAATCCAGGCTTCAATTCAGAATGGTGCCCTTGACTGAGTGAACTCCACCAGAAATCCTCCTTGTGTTTGCTTTCCTGGAAATAAATGTACATCTGTTGGTGCAGGATTAAGTTCACCTGCTATCTCTCTTATGGTCAAGAAATGTACTGGCACATACTATCAACAGAAGGCATAATTGTTGTTAACTTTCACAAAAGTATCAGAGAGCACCTAAAGTTATAGAATCATATTCCCGCAAAGGTTGGGGAGAACCAGAAAAGGATATTCACAAATTTAAAAAGTGAAAAGTATCCAAACATTGTTAATTTTAATACTTTCCAATTACTTGATATTCAAACTAAATTGAAATTCCCTCCTACACCTGGTTACAGCAGGCCTCCATTGTCAGACCCTCACATTGTAATGCACTTGTTGCTTTGCCAAGAATTGAGATGCTGAAAAGATGAGAAAAAGACAGGATCCAAGACTTTGGTAAGACAAACAAAATGCAGTATGCAGGATTCTCATTTTCAATGCATCACTGATTGGCATCACCTCCGTAACCTGCAGGTTTGATGCTGATGAACTCTGATGAGCATTTCTGCTGGGTTGTGAGTGTGCAAATTCATACATCATCTCCAAACTTGCTGCCAAAAAGAAATATTATAAACTGGCATATTGGGAGGGAACTGACTTAACCAACTCATTGGTGCCCCAGAGCAAATTTCCAGTACAGTTTCCATTTACACCAGCTGTGTGTATTTGTCATTCCCTCAAGAGGCTTTCATCCCAGTGTTATCTCCCTAGTGTCACTGGGTAACTCATAATGATGTTTGCTTTGCCATCTGTTTTTCTTAGTCTATATGGAATTTATTCTCTATGAGCATTTCCATGTTTGATGCTACTACTTTTTAATTGATATGTAACAAACCCACTGTAACATAGTCTCTTTTGTTCAAAACGTTTTTCTTTCATTCATCACAAGATAGGGATATCATTGCATGTCTAGCATTTGTTGTCCTTCTGTAAATACCAGGAGAAGGTGGTAGCAAAACACCCCCTTGATTACAACTTTGTAGCTTGCTAGATAATTTTGGAAGGCACTTGAGAATAAGTTGTATTACTGTGGGTCTGGAGCCATATGTAAGTCAGACTGGTTAAGGGTCTCAGAATTAATTCGTGAAAGAACATAGCAAAACAAAAACAGAAATAGCTGGAGAAATTCAACAGGTCTGGCAGCATCAGGGGGGAGAAAGCAGAGTTAATGTATCAAGTCATGTTCAGAACTAATGAAGGTTCACAAGACCTTGCGTGGGTTGCCTATGGATGCTCCGGTTTGCTCCCACAATCCAAGGATGTGCAGGTCAGGTGAATTGGCCATGCTAAATTGCCCGTAGTGTTAGGTGCATTAGTCAGAGGGAAATGGGTCTGGGTGGGTTACTCTTTGGAGGGTTGGTGTGGACTTGTGTGGCCAAAGGGCCTGTTTCCACACTGTAGCGAATCTAATCTAATCTCAGACTTGAAATATTATCTCTGTTTTCTCTCCAAAGATGTTGCCAGACCTGCTGAGATTTTCCAGCAACTTCTGTTTTTGTTTTTTGCTGGAATGTCAAATAAGCTGGAGAATGAAGTAAATCTGGGGCAGGGGGGCATGTAGGATAGCTCTGGGACAATGTGAGATGGTGCTGATTGAGGGAGAGGCACTGAGTGTGAATCTCAGGATGTGGAGAAAGACAGCTGTCTGAAGAGCGTTGAACCCGTGGATTTGAAAACACGAAGGATGAAACTTCAGTTGGGAATCCATGTGGGGGTGAGTCTGAGCCAGAGGCAGTCCCTAAGGAGTGACATGTGGTTGTGGAAGCAATTTTTGACAAACACTTTGTCTGTGCACACTAATGGAATCAAATTAAATGTGAGAATATTGGGCCTGCAGTGTTGATTTCTAAATAATAAATAAATCCTTCCACTAATACTTTATTGTTTGCGTTCAATATAATGTTGGTGTACACTAAAATATTTAGTCATTCGAGTATAAAAGATCTATAAGGGAGTAAAAATAAATACATTAATAGTCAACTAGAACACCTGAGGCTATCGGAATTTAATTCCCTTATGTCTGATGGGGAATTTGTTTTATATTCATTTTTTAAATAATGTAAAAATTGCAAATAAAAAATGTTTGTTTCTTTCAATCACATTTTTAAAAGGCTTCATACCGTGCATATTTTTCTGTTGAGAATTTCACATTAAAAGGAATGCTTCACATTAATAATTAATTGTATTTCGGCCTTGTAGAACTCAATGATGGTTGGTCTGTAAAGTTTCTCAGTTTCTCATCTCAAGCAATTTATACAAAATTTGTATTCATTGGCATTGGGACTGGCAGAAATACTAGGAAAGTAGGAACTATACCATTGAGACCACCTTCTCCTAAAACATGTTTGACCAGTGCTCTGGCAAATTTTATAAGTAGGAGCTAAAGAAAAGGCTTTAAACAAAATAGTGGAGGGCAAGAGATCATGTGGGGGAGTTACGGCAATTTAAAAGGAAGCAACTAGGGAATATAGCAGGGTAGCCATTTGGATAATGATTATTAGAGAGTGACAGAAGGGACAGACCATTTAAATTTCAGAGTGCACCAGCAGATGCAGCTGCAGAATGAAAAACATGCTCAATGATACGGCTCTATATCTGAATGCGGTCGGCGTTTAAAACAAAATGTTAGCATCGATAGAAATAAATATTTATGACATTGCAGGAATGAAATTGCAAGATAACAAAGGCTGGGACCTGAACATTAAAGGGTATTTAAGTTTTTGGAATGACTAAAAGCTCAGAAAAGATGGTATGGTTCTGTTAATTAGAAGATCATTGATTCATGATCTTGTTTTGAAAGATCAAGAGATAGAGAAAAGAAGTAGGAATGGTATAAGGTCTCTTGTGGAAATAGTGTATAGACCTTCTAATCACACTGTAGGACAGAGTGTACAAGAAGAAATAACTGAGCTCTGTCATCATGGATTACTTTAACTTCCTTGTAGATTAGGCAAATTATTTTAGGAACAGTAGTCTGGAAACTGAGTTCATAGATTGTATTTAGGATGATTACTTCTTGCGGTACTTTATAAAGCCAATCTTAAAGAAGCCTATTCTGGACATGGTGATGTGCAATGACACTTGATTAATTAATAAACTGATAGTAAAGAAGCCGTTAGGTGGCAACGATTGTAACATGATAGAATTTCACATAGAGTTTGAAGATTAGAATGGTGGGGCAAAGACTAGTGTGTTAAACTTAGATGGAGGTAAGTATAAGGAAATGAAAACAGAGTTGACTTGTGAGATTTGTGACTACATTAAAAGGCAGGATATTAAAGATGCAGTGGCAACTTCAAAGGAGCTATTTAATAACTCTAAGCAAAACATTATCCCAATGAGAAAGAACAATTCTTTGAGAAGGATGCATTATCCATGGATAAATAAACAAGTTATGAATAGTTTCACATTGAAATAACTCTGTATAATTCTGCAAAGGTAAGTGCTGAGTCAGAAGATTGAACATTATTTAAGAACTGAAAAAGAATTGTAAATAGGCAGAAATTGGAGTATGAGAAAAGGCTAGCAAGAAATATAAAAGTAAAGATTGGAAGAGTATCTTACTTAAGCTACAAGTATTTTAAATGGTATTTCAAACAAAGCAAGGGTGATGTGAGAAACTACATTGTCACTCAGGGGTTTGAGAGGGTCGAGAGGGTAGAGAGGGTATGGAATGTGCTGCTTGGAAATGTGGTGGAGGAAGACAAACCTTAGTGCAGCAATCATCCTAAATGGAGAAGGGTAACTAAAGCTGATGTTTGTCTTGGGAATTTAAGGGGGGACAATAGCCTAGTGGTATTTTCAGTGGACTATTAAACAGAGATCCCAGGGACCTGGGTTATAATCTTGCTAAGGCAGATGGTGGAATTTGAATTTAATGGGGAATTTAAAAACCTGGAAGCAAGATTCTGACGATGACAAGAACCCATTGTCAATTGTGGGAAAAGTCCATCTGGTTCACTAATGTCCTTTAGAGAAGAAAACTACCATCTTTACCTGGTCTGGCTGACATGCAACTCCAGACCACAGCAATGGGGTTAACTTTTAAAACTGCCCTGTGGACGATTAGAAATGGGCAATAAATGCTGGCCTAGCCAGTGGCACTCTAATGCCATGAATGAATTTTTAAAAATTAATAATGGCAAACAAAGAAACAGTAAACATGATGAAAGGATTTTTTGTGACTGTCTTCACTAGAACACTGAGAAAATTTCCCAAAAATACAAGACCCAGGAAGGACCATCAAACACAACAAAACTCTCCAAGTGAGTGGTCAACATGCTAGAAATCAGGGGCCCTCATGATAAGGCAGAACACGAAATTTTGGTGGTTGGCACTCATAATTAAAGTCACTGGCTATTCAGTTAGTTAAAAACTACATAGTACCAGGTTATAGTCCAATAGGTTTATGTGGAAGTACAAGCTTTCAGAGTGCTGCTCCTTCATCAGGTAGCTAGTGGATCAGGATCTGGTGTTGTGAGATTTTTTAACTTTGTCTACCCCAGTCCAACATCGGCACCTCCACATCATATTGAGTTAGTGGTAGGGCCCTGGCGAGTGTTACTGAACAAAGAGTTTGAAGTGGAGTCACCGGTAGACAGGGTGGTGAAGAAGGTGTTTGGCATGCCTGCTTTCATTGGTCAGTCATTGAGTACAGAAGTTGGGATATCATGTTGCAGCTGCAGAGGACATTGGTGAGGCCACTTTTATAATACTGCGTACAATTCTGGTAGCCCCTCTATAGGAAAGATGTTAAACTTGAGAGGGTGCAAAAAAGATTTAAAAGGATGTTGCAGAGAGAGGCTGAAGAGACTGAAGCTTTTTTCCCTGGAGCATTAGAGGATGAGGTTGACCTTACAGTGCTTTATAAAATCCTTAGGGGCGTGGATAACGTGAAGAGCCTTGGATGGGGGAGTCCAAAGCTAGAGGGCATAGGTTTAAGGGGAGAGGGGAAAGATTTTTTAAAAATCTGAGGAATAACTTTTTCTCGGAGAAGGTGGTGAGTGTTTGGACTGAGAGAAATTGGTGGGGGCGGCTTCAATTACAACATTTAAAAGGCATCTGTGTGGGTTTATGAATAGGAACAGTTTAGAGGGATATGTGCTAAATGCTAGCAAATGGAACTAGGTCAGATTGTGGTGTCTGTTCGGTGCGGATGTGTTGGACCAAAGGTTCTGTTTCTGTGCTGTATGACTATATGACTCATGGATGGCATCTGGTGATATATTTTATAGTTATTTTATGGAGCTTTCTGTATTTTTAAAGAAAAATAATTTTTAATCAGCATTATCTTTGCTGCCATATTGCCTGTGGCCTTTTCATATTATGTTGTATCCCTGGAAGGTTTGTAATATACAAACAAATATTGATATTAGGCTTTTTGTGGTAGTAAACTATACTAAAACATTAAATATTCTCTGAGTTATGAATTATTTTCTATGATCTTTTATTTGTAGCCATGGAGGAACTAGATGGAGATGAAGTTCGGATTTCCTCTCGGGGGCGTATTGCAGAGCGAGACATTGTCCAGGTCTGTGATGGGTAAATATTTAACACAATAGTACAGGTCAAAATCAATTCAACTTGAGAAAAGTATAGGCTAATGAATAAAAGTCAGCACAGATTTATTAAGCACTTGTTTTTTTGATAAACTTGATTAAATTCTTTGATGAAGTAATACAGGGGGTTGACAAAGGTGGTGCCTTTGTCGTGTATATGAACTGTTAATAGATTTCTGCTGAATAATAAGTTCACTATAAAAGTTTCATTTTGTGGGATTAATGGACAATGGCCGACTGGATACAAAGGGACAGAAACATGAAAATAATGGTGAAACATGAAAAATTCAAACTGGAGGGAACTCCACAGTGGTTGTCATAAAGGATTACTATTAATGCCAGTGTTCTTTTTGGTAACTATTAATGATCTGGACTTGGTTACTCAAAGCACTGTTTCAAAGTATGCAGATGTTATAAAACTCAGATAAGTAATAAACTAGGTGGACAGTAATAACAGAATTCAGGAAAGAATAGACATATGGTGAAATGGGCAGACACATGGCAGATAAAATTTAAGGCAGAGATGTGTTTTGGTAGGAAGATGAAAGAGAAGTAAGACACACTAAATGGTACTATTTTAAAGGGATGTGGGAACAGAGGGATTTGTTTGTACCTGAGCAAGTCTCTGAAAGAGCAAGACAGGTTCAGAAAGCTTTTAAAAATCTGGAATATCTGGCATTATTAACACAGTAGAAAGGCAAGGAAGTTATACAAAACCTTGTGGAACATTGATTAGACTTCAGCTTGAGTATTACATTCAGTTCCAAGTACTACATTTTAGAAAACATTTTACGTCCTTCGAGAGAGTGAAGTTGAAATGCATAGAAATGATGCCAGGACTTCAGTTATGTAGCAAAACTGGAGAAATTGGGGTTGTTCTCAAAGGATAGGAGGGTGAAAAAAATTGGATAGAAGCCTTTGGCATAATGGTGAAGCATATAAGGAAAAACAGTTTCCAGGGTCAAAAGCCTCACGAACAAGAGAATATAGATTGAAGGTTATTGACAAAAAAAAATTAGCGAACTATGTGAGGAAGTTCTTTTTAACACAGTGAATTGGGATATCGATTGCATCATTTGATAGGATGATGCAAGTGGTAAAACTCAACAGTAAATTTCAAAAGAAGGATAGGCAAATAAAAATGACATGGCCATAGGGAAAGGTCAGTGGAATGAATGGGCTAGTTTTAGCATAGATACAGCACAGGCTGAATGCCACCCCCCCCCCCCCCCCCCACCCCCGTTCTGTATCCTTCTAGAATCCTTTGATAATAGGTGAGATATTCTTCCATTCAATAACACTGAGTTATTTGCATATTGTGTAACTGGTCACTGAGATTAGCGTCTTCGCTGGCTTCCACTCAGCCAAAGGAATGTTGAGAATTGCCTCAACCTGCATTAGAATTTCCAACACTCAAGTTGTTCGATCACTCCAGGAGTTGAAGATGAATCTCCAGAACACAGGGGACAAAAGCATTAATCTTCTTTGATCAGGTAGTACAACTATTGAAGTTTGTTATGACTGACCAGTTGACCTTCAAGTTGGCATTGGAAGGCAGTGAGTTGTGCAGCTGGAAATGCCGAGGGTGCAATGATGGGTGCTCCCCCCTTACCTGAGGCGTTGTGACTCTCAGTTAAACACCACTGGTTATCTCTGCCTAATGAGACAGCAGCCCTATGGTCTCATAGAACTATGGTAACTTTACATTTATTGGACAGAATAGGCACTTCAGCACTTGTCTGTACTGATAAAACAAAGTATGCAGCAGGAGACCCTATACTACCACTGATGCGTCAAATCGAATGGCAACACCAAATCTGTACGTAGTACAGGGCAAAGGGAATCAGAACATAGAACACAGACATAGAACAGTACAGCACAGAACATGCCCTTCGACCCTCGATGTTGCGCTGACCTGTGAACTAATCTAAGCCCATGCCCCTACACTATCCCATCATCATCCATATGCTTATTCAAGGACTATTTAAATGCCCCTAATGTGGCTGAGTTAACTACATTGGCAGGCAGGGCATTCCACGCCCTTACCAATCTCTGAATAAAGAACCAGCCTCTGACATCTGTCTTAAATCTATCACCCCTCAATTTGTAGCTATGCCCCCTCATACAAGTAGACGTCATCATTCTAGGAAAAAAATTCTCACTGTCCACACTATCTAATCCTCTGATCATCTTGTGTGTCTCTATTAAATCCCCTTTTAGCCTTCTTCTCTCCAATGAGAACAGACCTATGTTCCTCAGCCTTTCCTCATAAGACCTTCCCTTCAGACCAGGCAACATCCTGGTAAATCTCCTCTGCACCTTTTCCAATGCTTCCACATCCTTCCTGTAATAGGGCGACCAGAACTATACACAATATTCCAAGTGCATCCGCATTAGCTTTTTGTATAGTTGCAGCTTGACATCACGGCTCATGAACTCAATCCTTCTACCAATAAAACTTAACACACTGTATGCCTTCTTAACAGCACTATCAACTGAGGTGGCGACTTTCAGGGATCTATGTACATGGACACCAAGATCCCTCTGCACATCCACACTACTAAGAATCTTTCAATTGACCCAGTATTCTGCGTTCTTGTTGTAAATCACTTCACATTTATCTGCATTGAAATCCACTTGCCACCTCTGAGCCCAATTCTGCAGTTTATCCAAGTCCCCCTGCACCTGCAACATTCTTTCACACTGTCTGCCACTCTGCTGACTTTAGTGTCACCTGCAAACTTACTAATCCATCCACCTACACCTGCATCTAAGTCATTTATAAAAATGACAAACAGCCGAAGTCCCAAAACAGATCTTTGTAGCACACCATTAGTAACCGGACTCCAGGCTGAATATTTTCCATCAACCACCACTCGCTGCTTTCTTACAGAAAGCTAGTTTCTAATCTAAACTGCTAAATCACCCTCAATCCCATGCCTCCACATTTTCTCCAAAAGCTTATCAAAGGCTTTACTGAAGTCCATGTACACCACATCAACTGCCCTACCCTCATCTACATGCTTGGTCACTTTCTCAAAAAACTCAATGAGGTTTGTGAGACACAACCTGCCCTTGATGAAACCATGTTGACCATCTCCAATCAAATTGTTGCTTGCGAGATGATTATAAGTCCTATCTCTTATAATCCTTTCCAAAACTTTTCCGATAAAGAGACGTATGGCTCACTGGTCTATAATTACCTGGGTCATCTCTGCTGCCCTTCTTGAACAAGGGCACAACATTTGCAATCCTCCAGTCCTCTGGTACTAAACCTGCAGACAACGACAACTTAAAGATCAAAGCCAAAGGCTCCACCATCTTCTCCCTAGCTTCCCAGAGAATCATCGTACAATCCTAGGGGACTCATCTACTGTCACACCTTCTAGAATTGATAACATCTCCTCCTTACTAACCTCAATCCTTTCTAATCTAACAGCTCATATCTCCATCTTCTCCTCTACAATATTCTCCTTTTCCTGAGTGAAACCAGATGAGAAATATTCGTTTAGCACCTCTCCGATCTCCACAAGGTCCACACACAACTTCCCACTCCTGTCTTTGACTGGCCCTATTTCTACCCTAGTTATCCTTTTATTCCTCACATACCTATAGAAAGCTTTGGGGGTCTCCTTTATTCCACCTGCTAAAGACTGCTCATTCCCCTCCTTGCTCTTCTTAAATCTCTCTTTAAATCCTTCCTAACTAACCTGTAACTTTCCATCATCTTATCTGAACCATCTTGTCTCAACGTCACATAAGCCTCCCTCTTCCACTTAACAAGAGATACAATTTCTTTAGTAAACCACAGTTTCATTACCTTATCACTTCCTCCCTGCCTGACAGGGACATACCTATCAAAGACATGCAATATCTGTTCCTTAAATCAGCTCCACATTTCAATTGACCCCATTCCTTGCATTTTGCTACCCCATTCTATGCCTCCTAAGTCTTGACTAATCACATTATAATTGTCCTTCCCCCATCTGTAACTCTTGCCCCTTGGCATGTACCTATCCCTTCCCATCTCTAAACTAAACATAACCGAATTATGGTCACTCTCTCCAAAGTGCTCACGTATCACTGAATCAAACACCTGGCTTGGTTCATTACCAAGTACTAGATCAAGTGTGGCCCTCTTGTCGGCCCTTCGACATACTGCGTCAGGAAATACTCCTGGACAAAAACTGATCCATCCGATGTACTAGAGTAATAGCATTTCCAGTCAATGTTGGGAAAGTTAAAGCCCCCATAATAACCACCCTGTTCCTTTCACTCCAACCCAGAATCATTTTGCCAAAATCCCCTCCTTTGTGGAGGTCGATAAAAAAACTCCCAGTAGTGTGACCTCTCCTGTCCTGTTTCTAACCTCAGCCCATCCCACCTCAGTAGATGAGCCCTCGTCAGAAGTTTTTTCAGCCACCGTTGTACTGTCCTTAATGAACAAAAACACACCTCCCCCACTTTTACCACCTTCCCTGATCTTAATGGAAGATCTAAACCCTGGAACCTGCAACATCCATTTCTGACTCTGCTCTATCCATGTCTCTGAAGTGGCCACAACATCGAAGTCCCAGGTACATATTCATGCTGCAAGCTCACCTACCACATTCGGGATACTCCCTGGTGTTAAAGTAGACACACTTCAAACCAGCTTGCTGTTTGCCAGCACACTCCTGTGACTGTGAAATTCTGTCCATGTTCTCCCTACTCACATCTTCCTATGCACTGGAACTATACCACAGGTTCCCATCTCCCAGCTGAGCTAGTTTAAACACCCGACTACCACTAGCAAATTTTCCACCCAGGATATTACTACGCCTCTGGTTCAAGTGAAGACCATCCTGTTTGTAGAGGTCACACCTTCCCCAGAATGAGCCCCAGTTATCCATATGCCTGAAACCCTCCCTCCTGCACCATCCCTGCAGCCACGTGTTTAGCTGATATCTCTTCTTGTTCCTCGCCTCACTATCACATGGCACGGGTAACAAACCAGGGATAACAACTCTGTTTGTTCTAGCTCTCAGCTTCCACCCTAGCTCCCTGAAATCCTGCCTTACATCCCTAACGCTTTTTCTACCTATGTTGTTGTTACCTATGTGGACCATGACTTGGGGCTGGTCACCCTCTCCCTTCAGGACCCCAAAGACATGATCCGACACATCATGGACGCTGGCACCTGGGAGGCAACACACCAACTGTGAGTCTCTTTCGGTTCCAATTGACCTTCAATCTGACCCTCTAACTATTGAGTCCCCAATGACTAACACTCTCCTCTTTTCCCCCTTCCCTTCTGTGCAACAATGACAGACTCTGTGCCAGAGACCTTAACCCCAATGCATGCACCTGGTAATTCGTCCCCCTCCCCAACAATATCCAAAATGGTAAATTTATTTTCAGGGGAACGATCACAGGGGATCCTTGCACTGACTGTTTTCTTCCCCTTCTAACACTTACCTAGCTTTCTTCGTGCCTAGGAATAACTACTTCCCTGTAACTCTTATCTATCACAGACTCTGCCTCCTGAATGATCCAAAGTTCATCCAGCTCCCTCTCCAGTTCCCTAACGCGGTCTTGGAGGACTAAGAGTTGGGTGCACTTCCTGCAGATGTACTTGGATGGGACACTAATGGCGTCCCTCACCTCAAGCATCATGCAGGAGGAACATACCTCTCCCCGCACTGTCATCTCTGCTAGTCCCCTTATGAGAAAGTAGAAAAGAAGAGAAGCTTACCTGATGTGTCCCTGGTGTTTAGGTTAGAGGAGGTGGATGGGTGGGAGGCCCTACAAGGGTAGGGTCTCGGATTTAGAAAACACTCACTTGTATAGCTGAGGAAAAAAGGACAAAAAATTCAATAGAACAATGATAGACTCTACATCCACATGGAGAAAGTGAGGGCTGCAGATGCTGGAGATCAGAGCTGGAAATGTGTTGCTGGAAAAGCGCAGCAGGTCAGGCAGCATCCAGGGAACAGGAAAATCGACAGGAGAATTCAGGAGAATTCCTGAAGAAGGGCTTATGCCCGAAACGTCGATTCTCCTGTTCCCTGGATGCTGCCTGACCTGCTGCGCTTTTCCAGCAACACATTTCCAGTCTACATCCACATGACCTTTCAGAAAATTTACATGTGCTGTATGATACACTAGTGGCAGCATCCTTACCTCTGTGGCTATGAACTCTCTTTCAGTTTGTCCCATTCCGGGATTATGTCGATCGATCTGGAAATCAGGTTTTGAGTATGGCACGTCTTGCAAAGGATGTTTTAGCAGAAATCCCAGACCAGCTGCTCTCCTACATGAAGTCAAGAGACATCAAGCCACGGCCGGCACCTCCCTCGTACATGTCTGCCTCACAACAATCATTCCACACGAGGATCTGAGGAAATCCACTCTCTCTTCGATCATTTATAGACTGCTTTTAATATAATTCCTATTGGAACTTATGTAAATGTGTGTGCGTGTGAGTGAGAGAAATGGACAAGCATTGAACATGTTTGCATTCCACTGTCGAGACAATGGCTATATTTATTCCAGCTGCTAATGTCATTGTTGTGTTCATGGTTAACTGAGTGGAGATAATGGAAACTTGCTGGATGAGATCCATCGATTTTGTCAGGTTTGTAGCTTTGTATCAACTACAGGCTCTCCTGCTCACCAGTCAGACAAAATGTCATTATGTGCTTTACTGGGTCCTGCCCTGAGCAGCTGAAAATTATCATTCTCCCATTCCCTAAAAGCTTGTAAATGCACTTTCAACATTTATCCAGTGTGATCTCGATATATGGTTTAATGCCAATGGTAGCAGTGACCATTGACAGTAACCATTATCACAATGAAAGACCAGAAACTGGGTTCTGTCATCAGTTTTTGAAGAAGAAACAATTAAAAATCTTATTCTGCTGTCTTGATAAATTAATAGTGACTTTGGACCTCATGAGATTCATGGATTCTGGAAAGCAGTAAAGTCTAACTTATGACAATGAATAATTCAGGTTTCCAAGCAAGTTAGTACTGACTTCAAACCTTGTAGACGAAACTTTTCCTTGTCTCTTCTGGAGGTCAACATAAAATGCACTAGCTGAGATTAACATTGTCCCTCTGCATAGCAATGCAACTTGAGCATGTATATGCACAGGTTGATCCAAATATACTGCACATATCGTGTGAAAGTAATCGTTAGTCAGCACTTTCATCCACATTCTGTGCTAACCCACATATGTTGTAATATTTTGTAACCCCAATACAGACTACATGTATCCATGTCTCTCTGTCTGTATAACCAACCACTGGATGATACATAAAAATAATACTGAGCTAACTTGCCTCTGGTTTACACCTCTTGCAGATTGTCAAGAACACTCACTCCTCATAGTGGGAAGATTCAATTATTCCTCTCTTTCCTCCAAAGTAGGAATTAGTCCACTCCATCACACACTTTGTTAACATGTATAATATTTAGGATGATGATAACTTTATATCTTAAGTTCTCTCTTCTCCAATTAGCTGCACCCTGACCCCAAGGGCAGACAGCTACCCTTCGCTCTTTATGAAAAAACCTGATTTATCAAAAACCCCTGGTTAACCCTTCTCACTCTGATGCCCTAAATATTAGAATCCTATAAGATGCAACATCACAGTACCACTTTTATAATCTCACTCCTACATATACATAAGAACTGCAAAATGCTATCTGCCAATATTGTCTAACCTCAGCTTGTCTTTTCAAAGTTTCCTACAATAGATTCTTTGAATTTTGGCTTCTAAACATCCATGGTAGATAAATGCTTTTAGGGTCCATTTCTACTTCAGGACTATAATTCCGGGAGCATGCCGTTTGTGAATGGTTGCATGTTCCTATTCATGGAGATTGCATCACACTGCTACAGAACATTATGGTATGTACAGTTTGAACCTTCAGTATTGTCCTGCTCATAACACTGCTGTAAATCGGATCACAGGGTGAAATGAAAAATTGACCTGATAAAAGTGAAGCATAAGCCAAGCACTTTGTGATGTAGAACATCAATATAATGCCAATTCGAAGGTCATGCCAAATAATATGTGATTTTCATTAAGAACCTATTAAAAGATGTAAAGGAAAATTCAGCTTATTATCTGAAGTGTTTTTCCTCCCTTCCTTTCTTGAAGTGTTACAAAACCACAGAAATGCATTCTTCATTTGGAGAGCTAATGTTTCAAGTCCAGTAAGATACTTTTCAGAACTGAAGAAGAATCATACTGGACTTGAGAAGTTAATTCTGTTTCTCTTTCCACAGGTGCTGCCAGACCTGCTGACTACCTCCAGCAGATTCTGTGCTTGATTCAAATTTTTACACATTCTGTTTGCAGAAACTTAGATGTAGAATAGAAGGCACCCATTCTGTCTGCACCAATTCTCCAGATGTATCATGACTTAATGCCATCCTTCTGTTTTTTTCCCATACCCTACATGTTGTTTCTATCTACATAATCCATTGCCCGCTTGAATGCCTCAATTGATGCTGCCTCCTCCAGAGGCAGAGTGCATTCTAGACTGGCACCACTCAGTATGTGAAAGTTTTTTTTCACACATCACATTTGCTTCTCTTGCAGATCTGTGCACTTTCGTTCTTGGTCCTTCTACAATTAGGAACAGTTCCTTCCTATCAACTCTACCCAGTTCCCTCATGACTTTGAAAACCTCTTTCAGATCTCCCCTTAGCCTTATTCTATCCTAGTAGAACAGTCCCAAATTCTCCAAACTATCTTCATAATTAAAATTACTCACCACTGGAACCATCCATGTAAATTTCTTTTGCACTCTCTCTAATCTGTTCATATTCTATAATGAGATGCCCAGAACTGTACACAAATATGCCAGCTGAGGTCTAACAAGTATCTTTTACAAGCTTAAAATGCCTCCTTGCTCCTGCACTCTGTGCTCCTATTAACAAAGCTCAATGCTGAATGCTTTATTAACTGCTCTCTCCACCTGTCCTGCCACCTTCAATGATCTGTGCACACCTAGGTCCCTTTGTTCCTGCATGCACTTTAAAATTGTTACCTAATTTATATTGTCCATCCATGTACTTCTTACCAAAATAACACTTCTTTGCAATGAATTAATCTGTCACATATCTGCCCATTCCACTGACATGTCCATATCCTTTTGAAGTTCTATACTGCCTTCCTCACAGTTTGCAACACTTCCAAGTTTCATATCATTCACAAACTTTGAAATTATCCACTGCAGATTACGATCTAGATCAACAAAATATATTAGGAAAAGCATGGGTCACAGTAGCAATCCCAGGGAACTGTACTTTCCTCCAGCCTGAAAAATATCCACTGACCATTACTCTCTGATTTCTATCACTCAGCCAATTTTGTCTCAATGTTACTATTGTTCCTTAAATTTCATAGGCTGCAACCTTTCTTAAAAATCTGTTGTGTGGTACTGTATCAAAGACCTTCTGGAAGTCCAAGTATACCATATCAACAGCATTATCCCCATCAGCCCTTTCTGTTAACTCTTCAAAATACTTCAAGAAGTTATTAAACATGATTTCCCCTTGGAAATCATACTGGCTCTTCTCAATTAACTCACATTTTTCCATATGACTATTAATTTAAGCCTGTATAATTGTTTGTACAGATGCAAAGTATTTGTTTAAATTCTCTTCCATGCCCCAGTCTCTATTTTTAAAGACCTTTTGATCCCTAATCAGCCTTACACCTCCTATTACCACTGTTTTACTACTTATATGCTGATAGAAAATTTTGACATATCACTTCAGTTGCCTCTGGTCTTTTCTCATGATTCCTCTTTGCTTCTCTAAAATGCTTTTTTTCATTTCCCCTCTGAATCTTCTCTAGTTTTCTTGGTTCTCAATTGTATTATATACCTGATACTGTATATTCAAAACTTTTCCAGCAACACATTTTCAGCTCTGATCTCCAGCATCTGCAGTCCTCACTTTCTCCACTGTATATTTAAAGATAGCACCTAGTTCCTTTGTCATCCAGGGAGCTCTGGATTTATGTGTCATATTTTTCTCTTTTAAGGAAGTATAACTTGATCGTCCCTGAACTATCTCCTCTTTGAAGGGAGCCCATTACTCAGTTACAGTTTTATCCACTAGCATTTCCTCCCCAGTTTATCCAACTCTATTATTGCACGATTGATGTTGGTTTTTCTCCAACTGATTTTTCTTACGCTGGATCAACAATTGACATTTCCCACCATCATCCAAATTCTTATGATACAATGACTGCTATCTCCTAAATGTTCGCCCACTGAAACATGATCCAAAACAAAGCACAGCAAGTACATTTGATCTTATCCTTATTGTACTCCACAAACACATACCATCTTTGAATAGTTGACAGCTTTGCCAATTTTACAATTACATCAATACTAGATAATAAGCTTTTCGCAAGGCTAGGAGATTAATCTTCCCTTTAGGAATTGGATTTTCCCATCCTGACATCAAGTTGAAATGCATGGGCTTTAAAGTGATGGGTGGAACCTGATTCCAAGGTCCTGAGCACTAGCAAATTTAATTGACATGTGAAAGGTGATGAGCCCCACTTAGTGGGCTTGACATTGCCAGCACCATTGTGGAAGTAGGCATTTGAGATCTTCTGCAATTTTCAAGGAGTTGAGTCTGTTTGGGAACTTGCCATCAGCTCAGAGATGTTGTAAACCACGTGTCTTGTCAGGAGCCATATGGAAAGTGAATTTAAAAGATGCTTCCACCTTTGAATGTCATAATAACATGTTGTATCATTATTTAAACATGTTTACAACACAGCCGTTAATGATAAGGCTTTGTTGTGAAAAGGTAAGTGACTATTAAACAACGTGTTTGACAAATTGTGACTTCTGAAATCTGGAAGGCAGTCATGGTAATGAACATAATTGTTCAAGTGGAAAAATCTTCAGATCTATTACAGTACATTATCCAATGGGTAAGGTGCTATTTTGCATTGCACAACAGTGAAATATAGGTTTGTTTGAATGAGAAGTCCCTTTGCTTTCATATTTTCCTTAAGGTTCCACTAAACCATCTGTTTCAAAGCTTGACAGATGGCTGGGTTTTCACTGTCTTTAAAATTTAGCCCAACCACCTGTTTGGCTGTTTCAAAGCTTTGACAGTTGGATAACCTTTTTTTGAAAAAAATGCTCAGCAGCTACATGTATTCAGGAGGTTTAGTTACATAGCTGTTCAACAGAAAGTCGTTATGAATGCCTTGCAAATTTCAAGAAACATTCCTACTCACTCCACCCCCATTCCCCCAAAAAAAGATACAGATCTGGCCCTAGATTAGATTAGATTCCCTACAGTGTGGAAACAGGTTCTTCTGCCCAACTAGTCCACACCGACCGTCTGAAGAGTAACCCACCCAGACCCATTTCCCTCTGACTAATGCACCTAACACTATGGGCAATTTAACATGGCCAATTCACCTGCCCTGCACATCTTTGGAATGTCGGAGGGAACTGGAGCACCCAGAGGAAACCCACGCAGACACGGGGATAATGTGCAAATTCTACACAGACAGTCACCCGAGGCTGGAATTGAACCTGAGACCCTGGTGCTGTGAGGCAGCGGTGCTAAACACTGAGCCACATGCCATTTTCTACCAAAAGAATCAAGGCTTACTAGGTTACACACTGCAACCTGACATATTTTATTGAATGCTGGATGTTGTGCAAGTCTTCTCTTGAGGTATTTACTATAGAGGGATTAACCTTGCTGTCACCCATCTGTCCTTGGTGACTCACCATGTCTAGAGCCCAAACCTTTACCACTTTCTAATGGCCATACACAGCCAGCGTTTGAGCTGGTGACTATAAACGCCGGATCATTTGGCAGTATTTCTTCCTCAGCTGTCTGCTTTCTCTCTAGGCTTTCAGCCTCCTGCATGGCTGACTGACCAGGCAGGAGTTTCTGTGTACTTAAAGTATCGAAACAGAAGGGCCATTTGGACTGGTGAAAGGGGGAGATGAGAGAATTGGGTGGTTACACTTCCATTCATATATCATAACAGATCGCAGGATGAGGATGAAGTAGAATTTGAGAAGCTTCAACAGACAAGAGTATGTTGGACAAAGGCTCAGTCCACCTACCAGCAGCACTATCTCCTCCATGGGGTTAAACCACGCCCCCCCCCAGCCCCTTTTGCAGACTCCAGTTCTGCAGCTTCTATTATGAGGTAGCTCATCCTGAGAAAAAGAGAGATGTAAGTATGGTACAATCTGTTATATGTTTGCCCTTGATAGTAGCTGACACGTGTGCAAATTGTGAGATGTGAATGTGCAGCTTCCTGCAGTGCGACATGGGATGAAATTATAAATACTAAATATGAACCATGGTTGACATAGGTTGCAGGTAAGTAATGGAAGGGAATGTGGTGAATGGAATGGAATATGTGGCTATTGAACTGAATTGAATTAGCTTTATTGTCACGTCCTCAAATGAATACAGTGAAAAGTTTACAAATCATGATTTGTACTGCCATCTTAGCTACAAGATATCTAGGTACAAATCCTTCAGTACAAAATTTTAGGAGAAAAAAATTAGAAAAATAAAGGAATAAAAAGCTCAGCATTACAAATCATAGGAACAAATTGGAAAATAAAAAAATAAAATATTCAGAGCAGTTATGGCTTGTACATATTCTGGCACTGCACAAAGGTTTCACTATTTGTCTGGGGTGAGGAGAGATAAATGTGTTTTCCCCTTCTATCACTCTTTGTATGCCCACAATAGGTTTTTGAATTTTGTCACTGTGTTGGCAAATTAGCATGGCCTCGACTGTGTACAGATCTGTAAAAAGAGATTAGCCAGCCATCTTTCTTGAGTTAAGCACATAGGGAATTGTTTTTAATTGCTAATATCCACTCAGGTAAAAAATGTTACAATATTTTTAAAATTGCATTCTACTTCCTATTAACGTGCACAAATGCATACACATTCCATAAGTATTCAAAAACTGAAATACAACTTTACAGAATATTGGACTTAATCTTGGTCAAGTAAGATCACGTAAAAAGGTTAAGTCAGTAAAGATGCGCCACTGCAACTGGATGTTTTGGTTCTCGTAAAAATGTGGTGGCCAATAGAACAAAGAACATAGAACAGTATAGCACAGTACAGGCCCTTGAGCCCTCGATGTTGTGCCGACTCTGAGATCAAACTAAGCTACATACCCTTCATTTTACTATCATCCATGTGCCTATCCAAGAGCCGCTTAAATGTCCCTAATGTAAATGACTCTACTACCACTGTTGGCAGTGCATTCCACGCACCCACCACTCTTTGTGCAAAGAACCTACCTCCACTAAACCTTCCTCCAATCATCTTAAAATGATGTCCCCTCATAATATCCATTTCTGCCCTGGGAAAAGTGTCTCTGGCTATCCATTCATCATCTGTGCCTCTCATCATCTTGTACACTACTATCCTTCTTCACTCCAAGAAAAGCCCTAGCTCCCTCAACTTTTCTTCATAAGACATGCCCTCCAGTCCAGACAGCATCCTGGTAAATCTCCTCTGTAAATCCTTCCTATAATGAGGCGACCAGAACTGAACACAATATTCCAAGTGCGGTCTAACCAGGGCTTTATAGAGCTGCAGCGTAACCTTGCGGCTCTTAAACACAATCCCCCTGCTAATGAAAACCAACACACCATATGCCTTCTTAACAACCCTATCAACTTGCGTGGCAACTTTGGGGGATCTGTGAAAGTAGATCCCCAAGATCCCTCTGTTCCTCCACACTGCCAAGAATCCTGCCTTTACCCCTATAATCTGCATTCAAATTTGACCTTCCAAAATGAATCATTTCACACTTTTCCAGGTTGAACTCCATTTGCCAGGCCAGAATCTGCATCTTTCCAGTGTCCTGTTGCAACCTACAACTGCCCTCCACACTATCCACAACTCCACCAACTGGTCTGTAATTCCCAGGGTTATCCCTATTCCCTTTCTTGAACAAAGGAATAACATTTACCACCCTCCAATTATCTAGTACTACTCCAGTGGACAGTGAGGATGCAAAGATCATCGCCAAAGGTGCAGCAATCTCTTCCCTCACTTCCCATAGTAACTTTGAGGATATCTCATCTGGCCCAGGGGACTTATCTATTGTCATGTCTTTCAAAATTTCCAGCACATCCTCCTTCCTAACATCAACCTGTTCAAGTGTATCAGCCTATTTCATGCTGTCCTCACAAACTAAAAGGTCCCTCTCAGTAGTGAATTCTGAAGCAAAGTATTCATTAAGGACCTCCACTACCTCCTCTTACTCCAGGCGTAAGTTTCTTCTACTATTCCTGATTGGCCCTACCTTCACTCTGGTCATCCTCTTGTTCCTCACATAAGTGTAGAATGCCTTAGGGTTTTCCTTAATCCTACCTGCTAGAGCTTTTTCATGCCCCCTTCTAGCTCTCCTAAGTCCATTCTTCAGTTCCTTCCTGGCTACCTCTAACCCTCTAAAACCCTGTCTGATCCTTGCCTCCTCAACCTCAAGTAAGCTTCCTTCTTCCTTTTGACTAGATGTTCCGTTGTCACCTAAGGTTCTTTCAATCTACCATCGCTTCCTTGCCTCAGTGGGAAAAACTTGTCCAGTACTATCAGCAAGTGCTTCCTGAACAACCTCCATTATTCCTGATTGGCCCTACTCTCACTCTGGCCATCCTGTTGTTCCTCAAATAAGTGTAGAACGCCTTGGAGTTTTCCTTAATCCTATCCGCCAAGGCTTTTTTTATGCCCCCTTCTAGCTCTTCTAAGTTCCATTTTTCAGTTCCTTCCTGGCTATCTTGTAAGCCTCTAGAGCCCTGTCTGATCCTTGCTTCCTCAACTTTAAGTCAATAGATCTCCTTCTGCTACATTACTGTCGTTGAGTTGAAATCTTGCTGTAAAATTCAATGTTTGCAGCAAGGAGATTTTCTGATTGACATTCAAGTCCTGAGGAGGCTCCACAGCTGTGAGAGAGGTCTCAGAGACAGGCAAGTCAAATCCAGCACTCACAAAGAGCCTGGTCACATGATTTCTCTCCAGCCTGACCATAGAAATTCACAGAAGTGGTCATCATCAAGAGACTAGTAATCCTCTGCTGACATGGGTTCAGATTTCATCACAGCACTGGTGGAATTTAGATTGTGTAGAATAGCCATGGGAAATGCAGGGTTATAGGATAGGAGGATGGATCTGGTTGGGATGATCCTTGGCGTAGACTTGTTTGGGTGAATGTTTCCACATAGAGTGATAGAGTCCTACAGCACAGAGACAGGCCCTTTGGCCCAAACTGGTTCATGCCAACCAAAATGTCCATTAACACTAACCCCATTTCCCTGGACTTGGCCTATAACCTTTTAAACCTTTCCTATTCACATTTTTGTCCAAATGCCTTTTAACTGTTGTTAATGTACCCGCCTCAACCATTTCTGCTGGCAGCTCATCCCATATGCGTACCACCCACTGTGTAAAGAAGTTGCCCCTCTCGTTCCCTTTTATTCTTTCTTCTCTAACTTTAAACTGATTCCCTCTAGTCCTTAATTCTTCCTTGAAAAGATTGAGTGCATTCACCTCTCATGATATTATACACTTGTATATGATCATCCATAATCTCCTAAACTCTTAAGAAAAAAGTCTTTGCCAACTTCTCTCTAAAACTCAGACCCTTGAGTCCTGGCAACATCCTTGTAAATTACTTCTGCACTTTTTAATAACATCCTTCCCATAGCAAAGTGGCCAAAACTGAACACAATACTCCAAATGTGGCCTCACCAATGTCCTGTACAACTGCAACATAACTTCCCAACTTCTATCCTCAGAGCCCTGACTGATGAAGGCCACTGTGCCAAAAGCTTTCTTCACTGCCCTGTCTACCTGCGACTCCACTTTCAGAGGACTGTGCACCTGGACTCCAAGGTCCCTCTGTTCCACTACACTTCTTAAGGCCCTAGCATTCACCATGAAACTTATACCTTAATTTGACTTTCCAAAACATAAGCCCTCACATTTATCTATATTGAACTCCATTTGTCAGGATTCCATTCTATTCTAATGTAGTTGACTCTTCACTGCCCTCTGAAATGGCCTAGCAAGCCATTCAATTCAAGGGATGGGATAGGCAACAAATGTTAGCCTTGCCAAATAAATAAACAAAAGTTCCCAAAAGGAAGCTTTCACCAGCTTCACTCTAGCCATTGTGTGATAGCCAAAGTGATTGATTTTTAAATGTCCTATTCATTAACTCCTGAATGGTAGTGATGCAAGCAGAAGGAACTCTTCAGACCTCCAGTCTGGGGGTTCTACTATTTTTGTTGGCTTCTCCACAGACTTTGCATCACCATGGAGTGGAATGTGGCTCTGTAGATGCAGATAAGCAGCACTTTTAAGCCAGTGACCTGTGTTTAGCAAAGTATCTTCTTAAATAAAAGTTCAATCTATATATGACGTGTCAATTAAATTATAAATTAATGTTCCACATAGTACATAGAGTCATGGCCCATACCTCTCTAAACTCTTCCTATTCATCTACCCAATGGCTGACCACCAGTGGCCTTACCACCTGTTCAGCCTTTCCATTCTCAACTTTGCAGAAAGTATCCAAGAGCTCCTTCATGTTGAGGTGTCTTCACAATTGCCTGTCTGCCTCAGCAGCATCCACCTCTTCCAGTTGGTCAGGCACCAGCCGGTCATGCAGGACCTTGGATTGAACCTTCCACTTCAGGAGGCCACCATATTGCACAGCAGGGGTCCTGAGGACATGTACATACTGGGGCTGCATCATGGTCCCAACATTGGAGTTCCGATGCACATAGCAACACCACCACTGTACCACAAGAGCCCTAGTTCCTCAGGGTTGTGTTCTAGGCCAAACCATCATCAGTTGCTTCATCGATGAACTTCCGTCTATCATAAGCTCAGAAGTGTGGATGTTTGCTTATGACTGCACAATATTCAGTACCTTTTGCAACTCCTCAGATACTGAAGCAATCCATGTCCAAATGTAGCAAGACCTGGACAATATACAGGCTTGAGCTGACAATTCACAAGTAACATTCATGCCACATAAGTGGTTGGTAGTGATTGCTTCCAGGAAAAGAGAATCTAACCATTATCCCTTGTCATGCAATGGTATTACCACCACTGAATCGCCCACTGAAGCTATGAATTCTGCAACAAATAATTCATCTCTTTTCTCCCCAAAGCCTGTCTACTATCTACAAAGCACAAGTCAAGAATACTTTCCACTTATCTGGATGAGTGCAACTCCAACAACATTCAAGAAACTTGACGCTATCCAGAACAAAGCATCTTATAATGGGCGGCATGGTGGCACAGTGGTTAGCACTGCTGCCTCACAGCGCCAGAGGCCTGTGTTCGATTCCAGCCTCGGGTGACTGTCTGTGTGGAGTTTGCACATTCTCCCCGTGTCTGCGTGGGTTTCCTCCAGGTGCTCCGGTTTCCTCCCACAGTCCAAAAACGTGCAGGTTAGGTGATCTGGCCATGCTAAATTGCCCATAGTGTTAGGTGAAGGGGTAAAGTGTTAGGCGAATTGCTCTTTGGAGGGTCGGTGTGGACTTGTTGGGCCGAAGGGCTTGTTTCCACACTGGAAGTAATCTAATCTAATCTAAGCATCCGGAAACATTCACTTCCTCCGCAATCAATGTTCAGTTGCAGCACTTACTAGATGTACTGCAGAAATTCAGTGAAGTTCTTAGACAGCACCTTTCAAACCCATGACCTCCACCATCCATAAGGACAAGGGATACATGGGAACATCACCACCTCAAGTTCCCCTCCAAGCCTCTCACCATTCTGAATTGGAAAAGTAACATCATTCCTTCAGTATTAGAACATAGAACAGTGTAGCACAGGAATAGGTCCTATGGCCTGCCATGTCTGCAGTGATAATGATGCTATTCTAAACTACTCCCATCTGCCTGCACATGATCAGTATCACTCTATTCCTTGCATGTTCATGTGCCTATCTAAATGTTTCTTAGACATTGCCATTGTATCTGATTCTACCAAAACCTCTGGTAGTACGTTCCAGGCACCTACTGCCCTCGATGTAAAAAACTTGCCTTGCACATTTCATCTAAAATTTCCTCCTCTCACCATTAACCTATGCCTCCTAGTACATGACATTTCCACCCTGGGAATCCATGCCTGTCATAATTTCAAACACCTCTATCAGATTGCCCCCTAAGCCTCCAAAACTTTAACAAAAACAATCCAAGTTTGTCCCGGGGTGGTTTAAGGTAAGAGGGGAAAAATTTAAAAGGGACCTAAGGGGCAACTTTGTCACACAGTGGGTGGTATGTATATGGAATGAGCTGCCAAAGGAAGTGTTGAATGGTGGGACAATGACCACATTTAAAAGACATCTAGATGCATATATGAATAGGAAGGGTTTATCGGGATATGGGCCAAATACTGGTAAATGGAACTAGATTAGTTTAGGATATCTGGCTGGCATGGATGAGTTGGATCAAATAGTCTGTTTCCGTGCTGTATATCTCTATGACTCTGACTCTAATACACTCCAATTCAGATAGCATCCCGGTAAACCTCTTAACAACCTCTCCAAAGCCTCCACATTCTTTCTATCATATGGCGACCAGAACTGCACACTGTACTCCAAACGTGTCAAAAGGTGTGCTGCAGGTAAAGCACAGCCCATCAGGCAGCATCCAAGGAGCAGAAGAGTTGACATTTCGAGCATAAACTCTTCATCATCATTCCTGATGAACAGCTTATGCTCAAAACATTGACACTCCTGCTCCTTGGATGCTTCCTGACTGGCTGCGCTTTTCCAGCACCACACATTTTGAATCTGATCTCCAGCATCTTCCGTCCTCACTTTCTCCCAGTACTCCAAATGTGGCCTAACTAAAGTTGTTGAGTCAAAATCCTTAAATTCCATCCTGAGTCTACCTATAAGACCATAAGATATAGGAACAGAAGTAGGTCATTCAGCCCATTGAGACTGCTCCCCCAATCAATGAGGTGATGGCTGCTCTGATAATTCTCAACTCCCCTTTCCTGCCTTTTCCCCATAAATCTTAACATCTATCTCAGCACTGAATAAACTTAAAGACCCAGCCTAACATCATTATGCGTAATGATTCCCACAAATTCACGACACTCTGTGAGAAGAAATTATTCCTCATCTCTGTCTTACAAAGTCATCTCCCATCTTCTATCAGTTACCAATCCTCTACCACACTAATTCACAACCTCCATCACCATGGGCTCTTATCATATTAAATAGCCTAACATGTGATTCCTTATCAAATACCTTCTGAACATCCAAATATATCTTATATCCACTGCTCCCCTTTTATTTCTCTTACTTATTACTACCACAAAGAATTATACTAAATTTGTCAGGCAACAGTTCAAGAAGGCAGTTCACCAGCAACTTCTGGGATTGGTAATAAATGCTCAACCAGTAAAGCCCACATTCGTGAAGGAATTTTAAAAAATGAGCATTGATTGGGTTTCAGCTGTAATACCTGTATGGTCAAATAGTTGTGGGCTTTCTTACCCGAAGTGAAGAGTGAAAAAGTAAGTTAAATTAAAGGTGCTAGCCAGTGTTCATGGAACTGAATCCCAATATCTTCAGGAGGCCTAGAGAGAAAAACTGGACAAAAGGGAGAAAAGGACATTAAACATAGTATATAATTCTAAGGGTACATTGCTGTGTAGTTGTGCATTACAGACATATCTACCAGAGAGCACTTGAGCATTTTATCCTGTCATGCTTTTGGATGAACAGAACAACAGCACCACCTCCAGGTTCAATGGATTCAAATAAGTATTTTCTTACAAACCGGGAACTACCACAACTATCACATTTTTACAAACAGCACTTTTTTTTAAATCAACTTTTTTTAAAGCTGCTGCATGAAAAGAAATTAGGATGCAGAATATTTATTTATGTGAAAATCTTACTTCCAGTTTGTAGCTGTCGGGCTTCAACTTAAAGTAATACAGATCATTCTGGTATAACGCGTGTTTTAACGCGAATTGGCTACACGTGATTGATGAACTGTGGGCGCTGTTTGGATAACCCAAACTTCCTACTGAATGGGTATAGTGATTTTCTACAGCGATCTTGTACAGTGTGAATTTCTATAATGGTTTTCCATAGCGCAATTTTCTATAGGGGTTGCAGAGGAACACAACTGTCGCATTATAGCAGAATGACCTCTATGAGGTTCATCCGATTTAAAAAGCTGCAGTTTATCCATATAACCAATAATTGCTAAGATGACCATCACATTGCACTATACATATCCCAGGAAGATTCAACAGGAATTGAAACCTACACTCACCATTTAGGAAACAACACCTCTTAAAACAGGTTGATCGGATTTTTCCCTCAGGTGGGTGAGTTCAAAAGTAGGTGTCACATTTTTAAAGTAAGAGGGGACATGAGGGGTAACCTATTCACGCATGTGTGGAATGAACTGCCAGAGGAAGTGGTAGCTGCAGTTGCATTTATAAGATTATTGAACAGGTACATTAATTAGGAAAGGTTTAGAGAGTTATGGGCCAAATGCATGGAGGTGGGATTGGTTTGGTTCAGGAAGCTTGGTTGACATGGATGAGTTGGACCAAAGGGCCTGTTTTTTTGCTGTATGATTTTATGACTGTATGCGAATCTTAAAAGCTATCCATTGGGCAACAATAACTTAGCTCCCTAATTTAAAATAAAATTTCTCAATTATTTTCCATATTACAAATCATGAAGCAGATCTGTCAGGCACCCACAAACAAGTTACTCAACGATTTCAGATTTTGTTGTGGTGATTGTATCGTTTTCTTAGCCAGCTAACTATATCCAGCGTAACAAAACTAGATGCTGGAAATCTAAACACAGAATGCTGGAAACACCTGGTGGGTCTGGCAGCATCTGTGGGGAGAGAGTTAATGTTTCATTGCTGATATGATTCTTCAGATTATATACAGCTGGAATAATTTTAATAGCACAACAAACATTTATCCTAAACAATTCACAAGAAAAAATACACATGTCCATAAAGTTATTTCTGTCCTTTTGGAAATCTGTCTAATAAATTTTGGCCTTGAAAAGCTAACTCCCCTCTGGGCTAGAAGATTGAATATCGATCCTTTCGTGGCATTTGCGATCTTTTTTTTTCATGCCTCCTTGATGACTTTTCTCAAGTTTTTACACAGCGATTTTTGCAGAGTCCTGCAAAACAGTCCATTCAACACAACTTCTATGTCAAAATTTATGTCCTGCATGAACTACCTCCCAGATTTCTTTATCCAAGCCTCTTCCTGTCACATTATATTCACTTCTCCCTCATGTGCTTATACAGCTGCTCGTCCAATGCTATTATTCTATTTGCCTTAGTTATTTTCAGCCACAGGTTGCACATTCCAACCACTGTGTGAGAGAAGGCGTTTCTCCGGAATTCCATATTGGATTTATCAATACAAACTTAGAAATTAGGAGTAGGAAAAAGCTATTTAGCTTCTTGGGCCACTCTGCAGTTTAGTAAAATCGTGGTTGAACTGATTGCAGCCTTGACTCCACATTTCCATCTACACCTGATAATCTTTAGGATCTTTCAAACCCAAATCCAAAGGATGTTGTTTCTTTATTTTGATGCTCTACAGTTGTCAGTTCTAGCAGCTGAGCTATCAAGAGGAAGCCCAATAGATCCTTATCAAGGATGACTTTATTCCATTGAGCCCCATGAACCCCAGTCTCCAACGTCAGAGATAAAAAGCACTTGACCAACTGTTCAACGACATTGTTGTAAAATCTCTGAAGCTATTGTAGATTTTAGTATCTGCAAACCCCTCCCAACTGAAGGCCTGTTCCTCAGATATTTCTAATTAGCCTGTTGAGAGATGTTATTACACACCTCTAGAGCAGGTGGGACTTGAACCCAGATTTCCTGGCTCAGAAGTAGGGACACTACCCTGTTCCACAAGTACCGTCATGCCTAAGGGACTTTAAACCCAAGAATTTTAACTGCTTTATCAATGACCTTCCCTCCATTTGAGGTCAGAATTGGGAATGGTCGCTGATGACTGCACAATATTCAGTTTGATTTGTGACTCCTCAGATACTAAAGCAGTCCATGTGCAAATGCAAGGTGAAAGCTGATGTTGGAGATTAGAGTCAAGAGTGTGGTGCTAGAAAAGCACAGCAGATCAGGCAGCATCCGAGGAGCAGGAAAATCGATGTTTCAGGCAAAAGCCCTTCATCAGGAATCGTGATGAAAAATCCTGATGAAGGGCTTTTGCCTGAAATGTCGACTCTCCTTTCATGTCCAAATGCAGCCAAACCTGCATACCTCTCAAGCTTGGACTGAGTGGCAAGTAACAATCACATCAAGCAAATGCCAACCAATGAAAATTTCCAACAAGACAGAATTTAACCATAGTCCCTTGGTGTTCAATGGCTTTCCCATTGCTAAAGCCCCCACTATCAACATCCTGTGAATTGCCACTGACCAGGAACTGAATTGGACCTGCCATGTAAATACAGTGGCTACCAGAGCAGGTTACAGTATTGAAATGTTGTGGCAAGTGACTCATCTTTTTTCTCCCCAGTGCCTCACCAGTATCTATAAGGCACACATCAGGAGTGTGATTGAATATTGTTTGTTTTCCTTCATGAGTGCATAATGAAACCTCTTGCAGCAGGTGGCAATGGTGAGAGACAGTCATGAGCAGGGGAGCTTGAGCAGTTGAACTGGAATCTCCATTAGCAAGTGAGAATGGTGACGGAGTGCAGCTGAATCAGTTATACAGACTCTGGAAGGAAAGATGTCTTTGGGAAAAGGAAGGCTTAACGGAAGAAGGAGTGGACAGACAAAGGATTCCTCAACTCAATGTAAAGCACGTCGCAACTATCTCCTTGTTGAACCTTAATTTTCCTTCAGGTTGTAATGACCTGATTCCAGAGGAATAAAGAATCCCTACTTTATGGTATTTGGGCCTCATATTACAATTGCAGCCATAACAAAACTCAAGAAGCTTAACACCAGTACAAAACAGCTACATAAATGATACCTCATTCACCTGCAACGTTCACTTCCTCCATTACTGGCAGCAAAGTTTACTATCTCTGCAGTTATTCATGAAAGGTCCTCCAACAACTTTCCAAATCTGTCAGTGCTGCTACCTAGAAAGATGAGGGCAGTAGACACATGGGAAAACCACTGCCTGCAAGTTCCCCTCCATGCCACGCACAATCCTGACTAGGAATTATAACTCTGTTCCTTCACTATAACGGAGCCAAAATCCTGAAACTCCCTTCCTGACAGCATTGTGGGTATGCCTCGTCCTCAAGACAGGAGCAGTTCAAGAAGGCAACTTAACACTATCTTCTCCAGGGCAATTAGGGATGGAGTTTTTTTTTCAAATGTGTAAAACCTCTATCCATTATTTTCATACTCTGCATCATGAATTCAGAACCAGACTGGTCCCTGTAGCCTGTTACACCATTCTGCAGTTAACAATCATTATGAATATTAAACCACATAACTGTGACAACCTATTAGTGGAGAAATCAATTATATATTTTTTGTTAGTTGCATTAAGACAAAGATTTCCATCAGTTAATATTCCAGGTTAAATTAAATCAGTCCCAGATTTCTATTATTTGTGTATAATCTATCTGAGTGCTGAAATTAGATCTTGTTACTCAATATAATGTCCATGTTTCCCTGTGTATTTCTGAAATAGATTAGATCTTTGTAATTCAATCACACCTATTCACTATTACATTGCAAATCTTCCAAATCTCCTTTCATTCAAACCATTACCATCAATGAAACCTCGTGTTTCAAGATAAACAACATCCAGTATTTATATTGTGCCTTTAATATTGTTAAAGGAGTGGTATTATTGCAAAATTATTAATCCAGAAACCCAGGCAACATTCTGGGGACCTGGGTTTGCATCCTGCAATGGCAGATGGTGGAATTTGAATTACATTTTTTAAAAATCTGGATGATGACCATGAAAATGATTACAGGAAAAGCCTACCTAGTTCACTAATGTTGTTTGGGAAGGGTAACTGCCACTTTACCTGGTCTGGCCTACATGTGATTCCAGGCACAGTAAATTTGTTGACTCTTAACTGCCGTCTGGATGATTAGGGAGGGTCAGTAAATGAGACACCTACATCTTTGGCCATGCTAAATTGCCCATTGTGTCAGGTGTGTCAGTCAGGGGAAAATATAGGATAGGGGAATGGGTCTGGGCGGGTTACTTTTCGGAGGGTCGATGTGCACTTGTTGGGCCGAAGGGCCTGTTTCCATACTGTAGGGAATCTAATCTCACAGAATTAATAATTTTGCAAATGAATAAAAAGAAGAAAATTCCATGGGTGTTTCGAACATCTTTTTATCAAAGAAATTTGTCACTGAGCATTGCGTAAAGGAAGATGACCAGAAGCTAAACCAAAGAGATGGCTGCTGCTGGCAATACATCTACCTGAGAGCCAAGATTGGTGAGGGACCAAGACTTCAGGTGAGCAATAGTGAGATGGCGGTCACTTGGGCAGAGAGTCACCTGCGCAGGGAGTCATGTGGGTAGAGGGTTACCTGGACAGGGAGTCACCTGAGTTAAAAAGTGTGGTGCTGGAAAAGCGCAGCAGGCCAGGCAGCATCCGAGGATCAGGAGAATCGATGTTTTGGGCAGAAGCCCTTCTTCAGGAATGAGGCTGGTGTGCCAAGCAGGCTGAGATAAAAGGGGAGGGGG
>NC_057727.1:15360174-15375181 GCF_004010195.1 Chiloscyllium plagiosum | reverse complement strand
ATTTCCCCCCCCCCCCCCTGCCCCATCCCTCCTCTTTGGGCTTCTGCTTTACTGACAGCATTAAAATAAATAGTGTTAGATGTGACCATCCTTCTGCTATGAGTTTTATTTTGGGGGTAGGGTGGGACCATATTTGTGAAAACCATACTGATCGTAAGTGGGAAGTCTTTATGTTGAAATATTTTGATATGAACATGCTCCAAACTGCATGAGTGTAATTATACTCATAAGGAGATGCTGGTGACCATAGAGTCCTGGTGCCTGATTATTGTGCTTGGTTGTGGTAGGAAAGTACTGTTATCTTCAGTAGCCTGTCTAAACATGTGTGTCTCTTCTTGCTGTCTGTACTTGGGTGTATTGGATGAATATACAGGCTGGCAAATTCCCATTATGGTACACATTTTCATCATCCTGGAGTGGGTCTTGATTCAACCTTGGTGGCTTTGTAACCTGGTTGAGTTTTGCTGTCTTAAGGAACTGTCACTTAAGGCCTATGTGACTTGTCTTTTTGCCAATTCGATGCTTAAGCTTTTCCCCTCAGCATTACAAATTGACACTGGAAAATCCACATTAGTATCCTCTTGATTCTGTATTGTATTAGTTTATGATAGGCCAATAATTCATAAAAAGAATGAGGTTGGATTTGTGCTTTTTATGTGCATAAAACATTGCAAGTTGCTGGTAAGTGTCTTTTGCAATATACTCAAAATGCTTCATAACCAATTAATTGCTTAACTGTAGATCTGGTTGCAATGTATCCAAATGGCTGCAATGTTTTCAGGCAGTAACTTCCTAGATAACCAATAAAGCTGTTTCTGCAGTGTTTTTGAGAAAGACAGAGTGGCTCTCTCCCTTCCCTTTCCATAGGCATTGTCTCTGTCTACCCAAGAGGGATTGGTTTAACATTGAATCTGCAGCAGCTTCTAATGTGCAGCTGTTTGAAAGTATTGCACTGATTCGCTAGATGTGCTCAAGCCATGGAGTGGGTTTTTAGTTTGATAAAGGTAACGGCACCAACTGTAAATCAAATAATGAGTCAAATAAATTGAAAGGCCCTTTTATATTTTTTTTAAAAAAAGCATTTCCCAGTGGGCAGCAATTACTTAAAGTCCAAATTCTTCATGTTTATATCATCAGTTCTGATGACTGATCACCCTCTGGAATCATTAGCTAGTTCTCTTGATGCATATGCTGCTTAACCTCCTGAGTGCTTTCAAGTAATTTCTACTTTTATTTCTATATCTACAATACTTTTTTTTAAATCTCAGAGCTTACTTATGACACTTTTATTCTGTTTGTATATTTATTTTGTTTTCTTTGTTTGTGTGTATATATAGGAGGCAAGAAGAAACCACTGAAACAGCCTAAAAAATCAAATAAGGCAATGGATGAGGTCTGTAATCTTTTTAATGCGTGATCACTGGTTCTGAATTTGCCAGAAGTTGAAACAGTGGCATGATGTTTTGCAACGATGAGCTAGTATTGTAGCCCATTGCAGATTGTGTTTTCGTCAGTTCAACATTTATGCCGCCTAACCATGTCAGTGATACCTTTTGGTACAAATGTAGGTATTGGCAAGAATAACCATTTCAACAATGATCACCCAAGAAAGACTGCTTGTAGCATTTTGTCATCTACTCACATGCATGCGTAAGAGATAGGAATTGGAGTGGACCCTGGCCCTTTGAGTCTACTACACTATTTATTGGGACCCTGATCTCTCCTCTACTCTCATGCACTGTCCTCCTGTTTCTTTAATTTCTTCCTTTTGCACCTTATTGCAGGATCTGCCCTGTACACTCTGTTCTGAGAGACTGACATTGATCACCCCCTGAAAGGGTCGCAATTTGATAGTGTGTACCTAAGCATTTATGGTTTAACTGTTTTGGGTTTACCCTTATACCCTCTTGATCTGATGAATATCTGTGATTTTTTTTCTTTATTTCACTTAAGGTCAGAATTTTTATTTGTTAATTAAATTGGTTCTTTGTTCATTGCAATACCTATTGGGTTTGGCTGTAGTGTTTGCCTTGATTGACTGCTCCAGAAGAACAGAGCAGTGCAGTATTTCAGGAGAATGAAGTTATAAACCACACTGAATGTGGTGACTGAAGTAGAATTATACATAGTATATTGAACAAAGTTAGCATCTCTTAAATGTCTTTATTTAAGCACAACACTAAATATTTACCAATAGCCTTGATTGACTGTGAGAACTTGTTTCTGTTTAAATCTTTTTTTAAAATAACAACTTTCTGCTCAAGTATTGAATATATTGTGGCAGTTCTATAGGATCAACCAATCGATCGTTTTGCTTGAGATATTTTTCCATTCTAGAACATCTAAGTGACCTCTTGTAGAATCATCACAGAAGTAACAGTAATTGATATGACTAATGATTAGCATGCAAGTTAGCCCTGGGGCTATTGCTGAGTCCACTGTTCTTTTCATAATGTTAATATTGGATATTGTGATCCTCATTGGTCAAATAGGTTGCTGATACTTGAGTTCAGACATGAAGATGGGCAAGTTGGATGAAGTATTACAGAGAATGACCCAAAATTGACATTGAAAGCTTGTTTCTGCAGAGGTTTCTTAAAGTTTACAATGATGTATAACTGGAAGTTCCAAATAGTCAAGGCATAAGCCAAGTAAGAGCTGTCAATAATGTGTGTTAACACTCAGTTGGGGATTTGGGCTCTAAAGAATGCAGTGGTCATAGATTTATAGAGAAGATCAAAAATGTTAACTGTAGTAAGGGTGTCAAGAGATATTTTGTAGCTTGATTCCTCTAAATGCGAGAGGATATCTGGTAGAATTTGGGAAAGGTAAGAATTTAGAGAATGAATGATCAACAAAGTAAGAACTTCAAGTCTGAGATGAAGGCGTGGGTAAGTGTTGTTTTTTTGTGCAAAGAACGAGTTGTT
This sequence comes from Chiloscyllium plagiosum, assembly GCF_004010195.1. Classification (NCBI taxonomy): domain Eukaryota; kingdom Metazoa; phylum Chordata; class Chondrichthyes; order Orectolobiformes; family Hemiscylliidae; genus Chiloscyllium; species Chiloscyllium plagiosum. The sequence continues at coordinate 15,372,254 of NC_057727.1, read as the reverse complement.
AATTTTAGCTGAGTTGCATTACTTTATAGCTGGCATTATCAGAATTTGATAAAACACAACCTGAGTAACATTCTTATCTGCACAGGATGATATTGCTTTCAAACAGAAACAGAAGGAGGAGCAGAGAAAGCTTGACGAGATGAAAGCAAAAGCTACAGGCAAAGGACCACTCAGTGAGTAACCTGATTGTCATGAGTTTCAGAAAACGTCATAATAATTTAAATGATTCACTAGCAATTAACTCTATTAACTCAACAGCATATGACGGATGAGGAAAGTGAGCCTCTATCCCATAAACCCATTGAGGATGGTGCTCTTTCCCCATGGACAGGAATCTATGAATGTTTTGTTTTCACAAGGTTCTGCAATGCTGTTTTGAAACCCCTGGTAGCAAGGGTAGTCAAGCAATACCTTCAACAGTTTAATAATGGGCCTGTTTGGACTGAACATTGCGAGAGATAATTCAATATGAAAGAGAGTCCAGTTGATCATGATAATCCAACCCAACATCCATATGGTAAATTGTGAGATCTCAATGCTGGAGCTGTTTTTGATTTGGTGAGACAGAGATAGACTAAGGTAAATATTAATCCTCATTTGATTTTGACCCTGGTTTGACCTCCTCTTGTGGATCAGTTTCTGAGGATGCAAGGCAGCAACCTTTTGGTTTTTGGGGCATTTTAGAAAAAATATTCAATTCTCTAAATGGCTAATGTAATATCCCTATTGAGGATGGCAAATGTGTAGGTCAGTTAGCCTGAGCTCAATCATCGGTAAAAGTTTAGATTCCAGTATAAAAAGAAGATTGCAAAGTACTTGAAGGTGAATGGTAAAAAGACTGAGTAAGCAAAATTTCAGGAAGAGATGGTCATGTCTCCCAAATCTATTAGAATTCTTTCAGGAGGTAACAAACAAGAGAGTCAATGGATGTGATCCATTCCAAATAACTAATCTGAAGCCCACATCCTAGATCAGGATTTTCTTAGGGTTAAAATGTAGGTTCAGTTGGCAGTTGTGAAGGGAAATGCAAGGTTAGTATTAATTTGATTAGATTACCCACAGTATGGAAACAGGCCCTTCAGCCCAACAAGTCCACACTGATCCTCCAAAGAGTAACCCACCCAGATCCATTCCCCTACCCTATATCTAGCCCTGACTAATGCACCTGACACTATGGGCAATTTAGTTTGGGCAATTCACCTGACCTGAATACAAAAGCAGAGATGTACTGCTGAGGCTGTGTAAGGCTCTGCTCAGACCTTGTTTGGAGTATTGTGAGCAGTTTTGGGCCCTGTATCTAAGGAAGGATATGCTGACATTGAAGGGGTCCAGAGAAGTTTCACAACAATGATCCTTGGGATGAAGGTCTTGTCATAATGAGCGATTGAGGACTTGAGGTCTGTACTCATTGTTTAGAAGGATGAGGGGGGGGGGGGCTCATTGAAATGTACAAAAAACTGAGGTCTAGATAGTGAATGTGAAGAAGATGCTTCCACCAAGGAAGAGAGACTAAGTACGCAAGGGTATTAACTCTGAGTCAAGGGCCAAGCCTCTAGAACTGAGATCAGTTTCTTGAGCCAGTGTGGTGAATCTGTAGAACTCAGCCTTCAGATCGCTCTGTGACACTGAGTCACTGAGTGTATTTAAGACACAGGTAGTTAGGTTTTCGATTAGTAAGGGGATCTAAGGTTGAGATGAAGCTATGAGAGCTGGGTTGAGAAGCATGTTATCCATGATTGATGGGCTGAGTGGCCTAATTCTACTCCTATGTTTTATGGCTTTCCCTGTTCTGTCTAGAGTTCTTCCATCTTCCCCCTCCCAGCAGAAGGTGTTTCTCTGTGTAAAATGCTTCACTTCTAGATTTACAAATCCTCTATCTATTCTACAGAGGAGTTGTAAGTTACTCGCAACTTGCAATGCAGTTAGGAAGGGAGTTCAAGGATTTTGAATCTCCTCTGGTTAATTGTTTAATTGTCAACTGCCATTCATGATGAGATGTAAAAGATGGGACAGCTTTGGCTTGGCTCAGTCTAGGGTGCATTGTTGCCTTACACAACAAGAGAGATGTCCACTTGGTATGTCTGGTGCAGTTCCTGGCATGCTATCCTAGGCATCTCATTGGTTCTGTCATTAGATTAGATTAGATTTTTAGATTAGATTAGATTAGATTACTTACAGTGTGGAAACAGGCCCTTCGGCCCAACAAGTCCACACTGACCCGCCGAAGCGCAACCCACCCATACCCCTACATTTACCCCTTTAACCTAACACTACGGGCAATTTAGCATGGCCAATTCACCTGACCTGCACATCTTTGGACTGTGGGAGGAAACCGGAGCACCCGGAGGAAACCCACACAGACACGGGGAGAATGTGCAAACTCCACACAGTCAGTCGCCTGAGTCGGGAATTGAACCCGGGTCTCTGGCGCTGTGAGGCAGCAGTGCTAACCACTGTGCCACCGTGCCGCCCACCAATTAATAAGGGAGTGAGGAGCATGCCAGGCCTTGAAATTATGGATTGTGGTCGAATAAAGTTCTGTGGTTGTTCACTTTACAATGCCTCAAATGCACAGTAATGAGGTGTCACAACTGCTCTAAATATATCTCATTTGTCCTGCTGGTAGTGCCTTGCAGCACAATTGGATGCATGTCCTTGGTTTGGATCTCTTCTATCTGCACTCTGGTAGACAAATGTATCTGTGACAGATGGATTTTGAAGGATGATATCAAGCAAGTCTTGCCTCTGGTTCCCTCGCCAGCTCATGTAGGTCAGCGCAGCAGACAATCTTTTAGGTTTCAGTCAGCAGTAGTGCAGCTGAGCCACTCTGTGCTAGACAGGACAGTTTCCACCCAGAGTACATTGTTCCTTTTTCTAAATGCAGAGCTTCTTCCAGGTGATGTTCAATATGGAGTACTGATTTTGCCGCAGCCTCAGCTGCTAGGCAAGAAAACCTGCTAATACCCCTCACTATGATACCATGAGACTGTGTCCAAAGTCAGTGCTGAGGACTCCTTCCTGACTGTGTAGCACTGCGTTGCTACTTTTAGTACCTCTGTCCTGCTGCCTGTACAGCCTAGCCGGTGATCTCTTTGAAAGAGTTTGGGCCATTGGTTGTAAGGTCGGGGTCTGTGCATATGACTGTTTGTTTGGGTTGGTGTTTGACTAGTGTGTGAGACATCCCTCCCAGTTTTGACACAAGTTCCCAAGTGTCAGGTTGTTGAAGGGTTAACAAATCAGGACTTGTCTTTGGCTTAGCTACTGCAGCAATGATAAAGGTGGTCCATCAAGTTTTATAGATTAGATTACTATTAGATTAGATTACTTTACAGTGTGGAAACAGGCCCTTCGGCCCAACAAGTCCACACCGACCCGCCGAAGCGCAACCCACCCATACCCCTACATTTACCCCCTTACCTAACACTACAGACAATTTAGCATGGCCAATTCACCTAACCTGCACATCTTTGGACTGTGGGAGGAAACCGGAGCACCTGGAGGAAACCCACGCAGACACGGGGAGAATGTGCAAACTCCACACAGTCAGTCGCCTGAGGTGGGAATTGAACCCGGGTCTCTGGCGCTGTGAGGCAGCAGTGCTAACCACTGTGCCAACGTGCTGCCCACTGATTATAGATTAGACTTTTGGAGCAGTTTTTGAAGAATAGCTTGATCTGAGTTATTGCTGTCACATGTACTGAGGTACAGTGAAAAGCTGGGATAGGTGATATTGTTTGCTGACCTGTTCAAACTGAGTGTAGATTGTATTGAGCTCATTGGGTAGAGAATTACTGTTACCCACAATTCTGTTTGACTTCACTTTATAGTCCGTTATGTCATGTAAGCCATGCCACAAACAGTAGGTGCCAATGTAGTTAGTGTGGGTCTCAAGCTTAGTTTGGTACTGCCTCTTGCCGACACTGGCCTTCTGAAGATCTTACCTGGATTTCCTGTATAGGTCAGAGTCACCCGACTTGAATGCCTCAGTCCTGGTTTTTCAGGTGTGGGGTTGGAATAACAGACCGGACGTGCTTTCTGGTAGAATATTAGTGAACCTGATACGTTTCATGACAAACCAATCCTGAGCCATGAGAATTCTCTTGGTAGCACTGAGTAATATTGTCCCCAAAATGTTATCTCATCCCAAAAGGGCAGTGTTCAGATTGCTGCAGTTGAGTTGGTTTGATGTGTGGGTGGGATTGGGCTGAGTTGTAATGTTCCAATGGTAGAACCAGGTTCCAATGACCATCTTGTGCTCCATGTGTGATGTGTGTCACTGGTGAGCTATTTGTGGCCAACTGATTGCACTGGAGTACCCCAGTAATGAGTAGGAAAATGGGAACAGGGGAAATGATTGGGGGCGGGGGAAGAAAAGAACAAACTGTACCAAGGCTTCCAGTTTACACAATCTGTTTTTTTTTTTAATTCTTTTGCAGGTTCTGGAGGTATTAAGAAATCAGGCAAGAAATAATGAGGAACACCAGAATGTCAAATGTGCTGACGTTGCATCACTTCTCTATCTCCAGAGGACAGAAGATTAATACGCATCCCCTTTTAGTGATCTTCTGTTTACATTTCTGCCTTACCTGTAAATTGTATATTTGTTTAAAATGCCAATAAATTCTCTTTCCTGTTTTCTAAGTGTCTGTCAATGAGGTTTCAATGGAATATAGTTGTGGTTTTAATATTTTCTCTTGAACTGATCTCTTTAAACAAGTAGTCAGCAGTGTAGATACAAACTTGTGCTTAACGTTGGGTTGTGGATGAACCATTATCCAGCCCAGTTAGAACAGGTATATGAGCCACTGATAGTAACCTTCAGGCCTCTTGGGAAGGAGCAAGTGTTTAATATGCCTCAATGGCAATTCTTATCCATTTTCAGAAGGTTGGGTGATGTGATTCAAAACTTGGGTAAAATACCAGCACTGGACCTGAAGAGTTGCAGGGATTGATAATATTTGCTGTTGACATTAATCCTGGAAGGATGCAAATACTTAGCACCAAGTGAAAGGTGGCAAGGAAAAATAATGTGGTTATCATCCAGAGGGAAGAGCATTGCAGTTTTGTATAATTCTTTGTGGTGATTAAATATGTTGTGAATAAATATTGGATTGCCTTATCAGAGTTACCTCCTTTTGAATTGCATTAGGCATTTATTTATTTATGCAGAGTTTTGTTTATTCAGTAAACACAAATTTTGGAGGTTTTTCACCTGATTTCAAGGAATTTGTAAAATTGCTACTCAAACTAACAGAATTGAATGCCATATGCAGACATTTTTTAAAGTTTGAGATGTGCTCTGGGCCTATACATAGTTCATCATCATGTATTCCTGGACATTTTTGGAGAATTTAAATGTGTACCAGTAGACCTGGCAAGTGTATAAAGATGTTGGAAGTACTCAGATTAAAGTATATTTACTTTAAATTTAGTTACATTTGCTTAAAGCTGCACTGTTTTTATGGTTGTATTAGAAATGTTGATGTTAATTCTTGGAAATAAATTGATTGCAGAATGTTTTTGAGTGCTATTCCTACACTGGTTTGAAGTTTGCCATTGGCTGTTCACTCTACTGTGACATTGAGTAATGGAAGTTGTTGTCATCGTCGTTTTCCTTCTCTTTAGTGAATTTTATGCCAGTAATGGTAGTGTTGATGGTCTTGAAGGTTTCCTCTAATTTGCTTTGTTTAGCCATTCCTAGATGTCTGAGTGAACAGCCAAAGGGAACTTCAAGCCAGCGTTTACAGGAAGCTGCATTAGAACGTTATTTCAACGAGCCACCACACACTGCAGCATATAGGAACTACGAAGAACAGAGGAAAATCACCTTACGGTGTATTCAAAAAGGATGGGTATCAAGGAAAGTACGTCCTCTCAATGGCAAAACATGTCCAGAAACCCTAGCCACTCTCCCCTAGATCCGAAAGGACTGCCAGACTACTTGGACCTCTTGGCGTCATGGTAGCCCATCAACACGCTAAAGCAGCAGCTAATGAACTTGAAAGACCCTCTGCAGACAACAAACAAAACTAATGTTATTTACAAAATACCTTGCAAGAACTGTAGCAACTATTATATTGAACAAACAGGCAGAAAACTAGCCATTAAGTTGCATGAACATCAACTAACCACCAAAAGACATACATAGAGATCCAGTTGGAATGCCATAACAAACACAATGACTGACTTGGATCCCATTTACCACCCCCTGAGAAAAAGAACAGGAAATGACATCACCAATCCAAGGAAACCTAAATGCGTAAATAGAAAGCTGGCCAAACCACCAGTGCTTCATCTGGAGGCTCACTGATGTTATCTAGTATGGTGATGAAACCTTCCAGCTTAGTGAGCAAACCTACATCCAGAGCCTCAACTTTAGCTACAAATGTTCTCAAAACTCACGACCTTATTTTTGTCTGAGATTTTATATCTTTCTAGTGACCCCTCAGCCTCCTCCACTCATGAAAATAATCCAAGTTTGTCTCACCAATCCTTGTAAATCTGCATCCTCTCCAAAGCCTCCACATCTTACAGTTCTGGTCACTGAATTGCACCCGGTAATCCAAATGTGACCTGACCAAAGTCGTACACAGTTGCAGCATAACTTGTATTCAGTGACCTAAATGATGAAGGTATGCATACCTTACACATTCTTTACCTCATCCGCTTGTGTTGTCACATCCAGGGAGCTATGAAATTGAACCCCACAATCCATCTACATATTAATGCAGCTAAAGGTCCTGCCCTTTACAAAATCATTTCCATTTGCTTTTGACCTGGACCCCAGCAACTGGCAGCAGTGTCTGGAGGAGCATCCTGGGGAACAGGAGGTATGAGAACACGTTCAAGGCTCCAGATCAAATTTGGCAATTATGGTAGTGATTCAGAGTCCAGCTGATGTCAAGCAACATGTGGAGAAGAGGCAGAGGAGGGACATGAAGAAAGAGGAAGATGAATTCTATTGCAGCAAAATCTTTCATGATGTTCAGTGTTACAAGATAGTGTCAGAGCATGGTGACACTTTGCATTTACATGTGAAAAACACTTTCCACTGTTCTTTTATGTACATGTGGCAATAAATCTAAATCCTGATCACTTCACACTTGCCGGATTAAACTCCATTTGTCATTTCTCCACCAAACTTTCCATCTGATCTATACCCCGCTGCATCCTTTGATATCCTTCCTCGCTGTCCGCAACTCCACCAATTTTTGTGTCATGTGCAAACTTAGTAATCAGACCATCAACATTTTCATCTAAATCATGTACATATGTTACAAACAACAGAGGCCCTTGCACTGATCCTTGCAGAACACCACTGGTAACAGACCTCCAATCAGAAGGATATACATCCACACAATTACCCTCTGTTTTCTATGGCCAAGTCAGTTTTATATCCAGCTTGCCAACACATCATAGATTCCATGTCATTTGAACTTTTGGATCAGCCTACCATCAGGAATCTATTCAAAAGCCTTACTAAAGTCCACGTGGACTACAGCCACCGTTTTTCCTTCATCAATCATTTTTGTTACATCTTGAAAAATTGTGAGACAAGACCTCCCCTGCTTAAAAGCCATGCTGACTCTTAACGATTTAATTGTGATAAATAGCACATGTTCTTACTTGTACTATTATCTATCTTCCAGCAGGTGGTAATACTACACCATTCAAAATTTGAAATCATTTAAAGTCTGGCAGCCACATACCCTGGCAGAGGATCGCACTGTTTGCCAGATACATTAAGACTTGTATCTTATAGTACTTAATTAGTTCTCCGTATCATGTCAAAGTGCTTCAGAAGAATGAATTTCTGAAGTGCAGAGACGGTTCCTGATTCTAATGATTTTTGCAGTTTAAATGATGTTTTATTAAGAAAGTTTAGCATACATTGACTCAATTAAAATGAAGCATTAATTGAGGTTGCTATCCCAAAAGATGGATCATATAAATGTATACATGCTCATGAGAAAATATTAAAGATTTACATAATTAGGAGGTTTCTGTGACCTGTAATCAGGTGTTTTTACGTTCATTCTTGATATCCAAGTATTGCTGGCAAATCCAACATTTGTTTATCGCTGTTGTCCTTGTGAATTCCAGGAATAAAGAATTCTCAAAACTCGCTATTTGTACAGTGACTTGGTGAAAGCACATCTGTAGTAATATGTGAAAGTTTGGTCTCCATGTTGTTTCTTAAAATGTACTTGTAGGCAGTAACAGCAAAGATTCATTAAATTGTTCCCTGGGGCAAGTTGGGGGTGAAGGTTATTCTGTGACGAGGTATGGAGAAAATTGTGTCCATTTTGAATCATACCCATCAAATCTGTACCGCCAAAGCTATACTGAATCTTTACTTGTCCAACCTTGCAGCACCAGGCCCATTGACTCAAATGTTATGACATAGATTAGATTACATTATAGTGTGGAAGCAGGCCCTTCGGCTCAACACATCCACACCGACCCGCCGAAGCGCAACCCACCCATACCCCTAACCAAACACTATGGGCAATTTAGCATAGCCAATTCACCTGAATTGTGAGAAATTCTTTGGACTGTAGGAGTACCCGGAGGAAACCCACGCAGACCCTGAGGCGGGAATTGAACCCGGGTCTCTGGCGCTGTGAGGCAGCAGTGCTAACCACTGTGCCACCATGCCGCCCACTTTGAATGCTTGCCCAAGTACTTATTACAGCTTTATTTTCTCCTGACAAATGCTGTCAGGCCTGCTAAATTTTGCCAGTAATTTCTGTTTCTGATCTCTTCAGATCATTTAAACTTGATTGGCGGGGAGAGGGGGTGCAGGTTGAAACCAGAGCAGTAGGTCAGCCAGGAGAAAAAAATTGAGGACTGCAGATGCTGGAGATCAGAGTCAAAACGTGTGGCGCTGGGCAAGCACAGCCAGTCAGGCAGCATATCGAGAAGCAGGAAAATCGGCGATTCAGACATAAGCCCTTCATCAGGAATCCTGACGAAGGATTGATGCCCGAATCGTCGATTTTCCTGTTCATCGGATGCTGCCTGACCTGCTGTGCTTTTCCAGCAACACACATTTTGACAGTAGGTCCAGCTAGTAAATTGACTGAGGAGGAGTCTGAGACTAAGGCCAGTAAGACTGAGAGGAAGAACAGAAAGGGAGAGGTTACTGAACATGGTGGCACTGGCAGACTGAGATGTATTTGTTTGAATGCAAGGCGTATTATAGGTAAGGCAGATCAATGTAGAGCTTGGATTAATGCATATAACTGATGTTGTAGCTACTACACGAGACTTGGCTGAGCGAGGGACAAGACTGGCAGCTTCATGTTCTAGAATTTAGATGTTTCAGGTGAGATGGAGAGGGATGTGAAGGAGGGAGTAACTGATAAGAGAGAAAATCACAGCTGTACTGAGGGAGAACACCCAGTGAGGCTATATGAGTCGAGCTCAGAAACAAGCAGAGTGCAATCATTTTGATGGGATTGGACTACAGACCTCCCAATAGCCAGCATGTGATAGAGGAATGGCTATGTGGACAGATATGGAAAAATGTATAAATAACAGGGTTAGAACATAGAAGAATACAGCGCAGAACAGACCCTTCGGCCCTCGATGTTGCGCTGACCTGTGAACTATTCTCAGCTCGTCCCCCTACACTATTCCAAAACCATCCATGTGCTTATCTAAGGATTGTTTAAATCTCCCTAATGTTGCTGAGTTGACTACATTAGCAGGTGGGGCATTCCACGCCCATGCCAATCTGCATAAAAAACCTGCCTCTGACATCTGTCGTATATCTTTCACCCCTCAATTTGTACTTATGCCCCTCGTACACGCTGATGAAAACATCCTATAAAAAAGACTTTTACTGTCTACCCTATCTAATCCTCTGATCATCTTGTATGTCTCTATCAAATCCCCTCTTAGCCTTCTTCTTGCCAATGAGAACAGGTTCAAGTCTCTCATCCTTTCCTCATAAGACCTTCCCTCCAGACCAGGCAACATTTTGGTAAATCTCCTCTGCACCTTTTCCAATGCTTCCACATCCTTCCCAAAATATGGGGACCAGAACTGTACACAATATTCCAAGTGTGGCCGCACTAGTGTTTGTGTAGTTGCAGCATGATATTGCGGCTCGGTAACTCAATCCCTCTATGAATGAAACCTAACACACCGTATGCCTTCTTAACAGCACTATCAACCTGAGTGGTAACTTTCAGGGATCTATGCACATGGACTCCAAGATCCCTCTGCACATCCACACGACCAAGAATCTTTCCATCGAACCCAGTACTCTGCCTTCCTGTTATACTTCTCAAAGTGCATCACCTCACATTTAGCTGCATTAACTCCATTTGCCACCTCTCAGCCCAATCCTGCAATTTATCCAGCCCCGCTGCAACCTGTAACATTCTTCCATACTGTCCATTACTCCACCTGCTTTAGTGTCGTCTGCAAATGTACTAATCCATCCACCTATGCCTGCGTCTAAGTCATTTATAAAAATGACAAACAGCAGTGGACCCAAAACAGATTCTCGTGACACACCATTGGTAACCGAACTCCAGGCTGAATATTTTCCATCAACCACCACCCGCTGTCTTCTTTCAGAAAGCCAGTTTCTAATCCAAACTGCTAAATCACCCTCAATCTCATGCCTCTGCATTTTCTCCAATAGCCTACCATGTGGAACCTTATCAAAGGCTTTACTGAAGTCCATGTGTACCACGTCAACCGCCCTACCCCCACCTACCATGGGCGGCACGGTGGTACAGTAGTTAGCACTGCTGCCTCTCAGCGCCAGAGACCCGGGTTCAATTCCCGCCTCAGGCAACTATCTGTGTGGAGTTTGCACATTCCTCCGGGTTTCCTCCAGATGTTCCGGTTTCCTCCCACAGTCCAAAAATGTGAAGGTTAGATGAATTGGCCATGCTAAATTACCAGTAGTGTTAGGTGAAGGGGTAAATGTGGGCGAATAGATCTGGGTGGGTTGCTCTTCGGAGGGTCAGTGTGGACTTGTTGGGTCGAAGGGCCTGTTTCCACACTGTAAGTAATCTAATCTAATCTAAAGTAATCTAATCTTCATGCTGGGTCACCTCCTCAAAAAACTCAATGAGGTTTGTGAGACGCGACCTGCCCTTGACGAAACCATGTTGGCTATCTGAAATCAAATTGGTGCTTGCTAGGTGATTATAAATGTTATCTCTTATAATCCTTTCCAAAACCTTTCCTACAACAGATGTAAGGCTCACTGGTCTATAATTATCTGGCTCATCTCTACTGCCCTTCTTGAACAAGGGCACAACATTTGCAATCCTCCAGTCCTCTGGTACCAAACCTGTAGACAATGACGGATCAAATATCAAAGCCAAAGGCTCTGCAATCTCTTCCCTAGCTTCCCAGAGAATCCTCAGATAAATTCTATCTGGCCCAGGGGAATTGTCTACTTTCACGCCTTCTAGAATTAATAACACCTGTTCATAACTAACCTCGATTCTTTCTAGTCTAATATCTCGTACCTAATTCTTCTCCTCTAGATGGCCTCCTTCTTTAAAGACCGCAATTTCCCTTCCCACGTGGTTAAAGATGCCCTCCAACGCATCTCGTCCACACCCCGCACCTCTGCCCTCAGACCCCACCCCTCCAACCGTAACAAGGACAGAACGCCCCTGGTGCTCACCTTCCACCCTACAAACCTCCCCATAAACCGACATTTCCGCCACCTCCAAACAGACCCCACCACCAGGGATATATTTCCCTCCCCACCCCTCTCCGCCTTCCGCAAAGACCGTTCCCTCCGTGACTACCTGGACAGGTCCACGCCCCCCTACGACCCACCTTCCCATCCTGACACTTTCCCCTGTCACCGCAGGAACTGTAAAACCTGTGCCCACACCTCCTCCCTCACCTCTATCCAAGGCCCTAAAGGAGCCTTCCACATCCATCAAAGTTTTACCTGCACATACACCAATATCATTTATTGTATCAGTTGCTCCCAATGCGGTCTCCTCTACATTGGGGAGACTGGGCACCTCCTAGCAGAGGGCTTTAGGGAACATCTCCGAGACACCCGCACCAATCAACCAAACCGCCCCGTGGCC
>NC_057727.1:15353084-15360068 GCF_004010195.1 Chiloscyllium plagiosum | reverse complement strand
CACCCTCCTCTAGCTTATCTCTCCACGCTTCAGGCTCTCTGCCTTTATTCCTGATGAAGGGCTTTTGCCCGAAACGTCGATTTCGCTGCTCGTTGGATGCTGCCTGAATTGCTGTGCTCTTCCAGCACCACTGATCCAGAATATTCTCCTTTTCCTGAGTGAAAACCAATGAGAAATGTTCGTTTAGCACCTCTCTGATCTCCACAGGATCCACACTTAACTTCCCACTTCTGTCTTTGATTTAGCCCTATTCCTACTCTAGTCATCCTTTTATTCCTCACATACCTATAGAAAGCTTTAGGGTTCTCCTTTATTCTATTTGCTAAAGACTGCTTGTGTCCTCTCTTTGCTCTTCTTAACTCTCTTTAAATCCTTCCTAGCTGATCTGTAACTCTCCATCACCTCACCTGAACCATCTTGCCTCATCAACGCATAAACCTCCTTCTTCTTCGTGACAAGAGATGCAATTTCTGTAGTAAACCACGGTTCCCTTACCTTATCACTTCCTCCCTGCCTGACAGGGACGTACCTGTGAAGGACATGCAATATCTGTTCCTTAAATCAGCTCCACATTTCCATTGTCTGCATCCCCTGCATTTTGCTATGCATCCTAATTCTTGCCTAATCGCATTATAATTGCTCTTGCCCCATCAATAACTCTTGACCTGTGGCATGTACCTATCCCTTTCCATTGCTAAACTAAATGTAACTGAATTATGGTCACTCTCTCCAAAGTGCTCACCTAAATCAAACACCTAGCCTGGTTCATTACCAAGCACCAGATCCAGTGTGGCCTCCCCTCTTGTTAACCCTTTGACGTACTATGTCAGCAAATCCTCCTGTCCATATTGGACAAAAACTGATCCATCTGACGTACTGGAGTTATAGCATTCCCAGTCAATGTTGGGGAAGTTAAAGTCTCCCATAATGACCACCCTGTTCCTTTCACTCCAACCCAGAATAACTCTGCTAATCCTCTCTTCCACCCACCTGGAACTCTGCGGAGGCCTATAAAAAACTCCAAGTAGTGTGACCTCTCCTCTCCTGTTTCTAACCTCAGCCCACACTACCTCAGTAGACGAGTCCTCATCAAAAGTTCTCTCAGCCACCATTATACTATCATTGACTAACAAGGCCACGCCTCCCCTTCTTTTACCGCTTTGTCTGTACTTATTGAAAGATCGAAACCCTGGAACCTGCAACATCCATTCCTCACCCTGTTCTATCCATGTCCCTGAAATGGCCACAACATCGAAGTCCCAGGTACCTATCCATGCTGCAAGCTCACTTACCTTATTTCGGATACTTCTAACATTGAAATAAACACACTTCAAACCACTTCGCTGTCAGCCAGCACATTCCTGTGACCCTGAAATCCTGTCCCTGTCTTTCCTACTCTCATCCTCCTGTGCACTGCATCTACACATCTGGTTCCCATCCCCCTACTGAGCTAGTTTAAACCCACCCGAATAGCACCAGCAAATTTCCCACCCCGGATGTTAGTACCCCTCTGGTTCCAGTGAAGACCATCCTGTTTGTACAAGTCTCACCTTCCCCAGAATGAGCCCCAATTATCCAAGAACCTGAAACCTTCCCTCCTGCACCATCCTTGCAGCCACGTGTTCGGGTTGTTGTGGTAGGTGAGGTTAACTACCCTGGCACTCCGTTAGTGCCAGGGGCTTTGATGGGGGCAATAAATCCATGAATAAGAAATGCTTAGAGTGATATGGGCCAACCACAGACAGGTAGGAATAGTTTAGTTGGGATTATGGTCAGCATGGACTGGTTGGACAGAAGTGTCTGCATGATTCTATAACTTCCCTTGTGACTGAAAAGGATACAAAGATTTCATACCAATTTCCTCACTTGCCTCCCTCAGCATTCTGAAAGAGATCCCATCAGGTCATGGGAACTTAGAATTCCTCCGGTGCACAAAGAAACCATCAGCCCACCAATCCTCCAAAGAGCATTGCAATACCCATATGCTAGCCCCATGGACGTGGCAAAGTAGGCAGTGTTTGGGTTGTGGAGCCTGGGCTTTGCCTGCGCCATCTGCTGTTCTCTTTCATTCTTCTTCTTTCCTTGTCTCTTATTTACTTTTTGCTTCTATTTACCTTCTGATGAAGACTTTGAACTGATTAGTAATTTTGCAGATGACACAAAGATTGGGAGAACTGTGGATAGTGAGGAGGATTGCCAGACGATACAACTGGATATATGTACATTGGAGACATGAGTGGAGAAATGGCAGATAGAGTTTAATGCAGACAAATACAAAGTGATGAATTTTGAAAGCCTAATGCAGGATGGAAGTGTACCTGAATGGCAGAACCCTAAGTAGCATCAATATACAGAGGTATCTAGGCATGCAGGGCCACAGTTTCCCTGAAAGTGGTAACACGAGTAGGTAAGGTGGTCACGAGGCATAGGATAAGCGTGACTTCATCAGTTGTAGAGTATAAGGGGCACAGGGTCATGTTGCAACTGTCTGGAGCTTTAGTTCCACCACATTTGGAATATTGTGCACAATTCTGGTCATCACACTGCAAAAAAGGTGTGGAGGCTTGAGAGAGGGTTCTGAAACAGTTTACCAGGATATTATCTGGTTTGGAGGGTATTGGCTATGAGGGAAGATTGGACAAACTTGGCTTGTTTTCACTTGAGCATCTGAGGAGCGATCTGATAGAAGTTAACTAAATTATGAAAGGCGTAGATAGAATGGGTAGTCGGACCCTTTTGCTCAAGACAGAAATGTTAATTAGTAAGGGACAGAGGTTTAAAAGGGGTAAGTTTAAAGGAGATGTGAGAGGCAAGTTGTTTACACAGAGAGTGGCAAGTGCGTGGAATGTGCTGCCAGAGGAGGTGGTGGAGGCAGATCAACATTTAAGAAGCATCTTGGCTGATACATGAACAGGCAGGGAATAGAGGAATATGAACCGCAGAGAGGCAAACGTTTTTAGTTTAGAAAGGCAGTCCTGGTGGTCCAAAGGGATTGTTCCTGTGTTGATTGTTCTTTGTTCTTTATCTCCAGCATTGGCAATTCTTTGTTTCTCTTTTTAAAGCCTGTATATTTAGTAGCCTCAACTAATTTCCCAGGTAGTGCATTCCGATGCTCATTACCTTCTGGGTTAAATACTTCTTTTCTTAAATCGCCTCCAAACTGCCCCTTTTGATTTTGGCGCTTTGACTAATGGGAGTATTTGCTTTCTATACATCCTGCCCATGCCTTCATAACCTTATACACTTCTATCAGGTTCCCCACTCAACCTTCTCTGCTCCAAAGGAGCTTATTAGCCTCTCTTCATTGCTAGGCTGCTTCATCCCAAGCAACCTCCTGGGGAAACTCTTCTGCAGTCCCTCCAGTGCAATCACTTGCTTCCTATTGTATAGTAACCAGAGCTGCACACAGTATTCCGGCTGTAATCTAAACAAAGTCATCTACAGATCTAACATGGCCTCCCTGCTCAATAATCTGCTCTATCGTCAAGTGTTCCTCCATGCCTTCTTAACTACCCTATTATCTATTCCACTGCCCTCACAGATCTGTGGACAAGCACCCCAAAAAGCTATGTTCTCAAAGCTTCTTAGTGTCCTGCCAGTTATTGAGTACTCTTCTGTCTTATTACTTGCTCCAAAGTACATTACCTCACACTTATCCGCCAGTGCTCTGCTCATCTGACCAATCTGTTCACATCCTCATGTATCCTAAGAGCTTCCTCACTGTCTATCACTGGTAAGTCTTTGTTTCATCTGCAAACTTAATTATTGTCCCCACCAAATTCTTATCTATGTTGTTTATTTATATCACAAACAATAATGGACCCAGCACCGATCCCTGTGGTACCCCGCTAGATTCTAACTTACAGTCTCACAGACATCTACCACTACCCTCTGTCTGCTGCGACTAAGCCAATCTTGGATCCAGCTTAATTAAAACTGAAAGAACTGCAGATGTTGTATAAATCTGAAGCAAAATCAGAAATTGCTGGAAAAAATAAGCAGGTCTGGCAGCATCTGTGAAGAGAAATCAGGGTTAATGTTTTGTGGAAGTGTCACTGGACCTGAAACATTAACTCTGATTTCTCTCCACAGACGCTGCCAGCAATATTTTTCTGCTTCGATCCAACTTGTCAAGTTACCCTGGGTTCCGTGTGCTTTTAGCTTCTTTTTCACTCCCCCATGTGGGACCTTGTCAGAGGCTTTGCTGAAATCAATAAAAACTACATCAACTGCACTACCCTCAACTACACACTTGGTCACCTCTTCAAATAATTCAACAAGATTTGTTTGTCACACCCTCCCTCTGATAAAGCCATGCTGACTAACCCTGATCAAACCTTGCTTTTCTAAATGAAGATTAATTCTCTCCTTCACAATTTTCTCCAATTGTTTTCCTACCATTGATGTGAAACTGATCTGTAATTCCCCTGTTTATGTCTACAACAGATTTTTAAGAAGTGGAATTGCATTTAGCTGTTCTCTAGTCTTCTGGCACCTCACCCTCTGGCCAGAGGGGAATTGCAAATTCAGATCAAGGCCCCTAGGATTTCCTCCCTCATCTCCCACAGCAACCTGGGATACAACTCATCTGAACCTGGGGATCTGTCCACTTTTAAACCCACTGAAACATCCAATGCCTCCTCTCCCTATATCAATGTGTTGAAGAACCTCATAGCCCATCTTTCTGAATTCTGTACATGATCTTCCTTGTCCTGAGTGAAGACAGATGTGAAGCACTCTTTTAACATTCCACTCGTATCTTCTGACTCCATGCACAGATTTCTCCCTTGGTTCCTAACGGGCCCATTGTGTTGCTTTGGACTTGTTGCATGTGGGAATGTGCCATTGCAGTTGCTGAGAAATGTTTTTCTCTCAGAAGATAGTCAATCTTTACTGCAGAGGGCTGTAAACATCGGTTTGTTTGTTACATTCAAGGCTGACAGAGATTTCTAATTAATACGTGGTTATGGGGAGAATGGAATTGAAGGATATCAGATCAGTCAAGTTCAGATGTAAAAATAAGTTTTGATTCCATTCCTCTGCCTTTGAATTCAGTTTCAAGGTGAGCTAATTGTTCTACAGATGTATCAAGTAGTAATTGCCGACAGATGTAATACCCTGCATCTTTCCTTTTAGCTCAAAATATGATCTTAAAATGTACTTGTCTCCCATTTCAACAAAGCTTTTTCCGATATTTGTCTTTCCAAAAGATCCACTGCTTAAAGCTGTTCTCAGCAATCTACCTCAAACCCAGAACAAATTTGCTCTGAGGATTCAATTCTACAGCCTAGTGTGGAGACTGTGTGAACATGGAATATCACTTGGGAACCAACCTCATCAGAAACTAGTGCTCCCTTTGAAACTGGTTCTCTATTAAGCAAGTGGAAGCATTGAAATGGTATTTCTAGACATTGTAAAAGGACGCTAACACATAGGTTTCTTTGGCTATCACAGTCAATCCCTGATAACAGCCTCAATGCTTAATCATGGAGCGTTCTGGGTTTTCTTGCTTATTCTCACCGACTAAACATTTGTTTGCACGATGTTGCATATTTCATTATTAAATGTAATTTGTCCTTAGTCTGCTCAGTTTGTATGTTTCTATTGATCTGGCATCTATTTCTGCAGGATGTTTAATTTTTTTTGTGTTGGTGAAGAATCTATAGCAGATTTACACATGAATGAAAATGCTGCTGCTTTCTCTTACTTAATGCAGTACTTGTATTTAATCATAAAATCCCTACAGTATGGAAGCAGGCCATTTGGCTCATCAAGTCCACACCAACCCTGCCAACAGCATCCTGTCCAGACAATCCCATGCCCTATCTCTGCATTTTCCATAGCTAATCCACCCAGCCTGCACAGTATGGGCAACGTAGCATTGCCAATCCACCTAACCTGGGCATCTTTGGACTGTGGAAGGAAACCCACACAGACCCAGGGAGAATGAGCAAACTCCACACAGACAGTCACCCAAGGGTGGAATTGAACCTGGGTCCCTTGCACTGTGAGACAGCACTGAGCCACCAGGCCACCCCAGGGATCTTTGATTATTTGAATGTTGAATTTGTCAACTGACCTCTAATGTTATGTATTAAAAATTAACTAAATTCCATCAAGAATCTCATGCATTTCACTGTTTCTGTCATTGAAAGAAAGATTTTTGTTAATTCAACTACTTTTAAAACCAGTAGACATCCTAAAACACTTTGCAGCAATTGAAGCACTTCTGAAGTGCAGTCACTGTGTTCATGTGTGGAAATGCAGCATCCATTACACAGCAAACTCCCACAAATAGCAATATGATATCGGCCCAATAATTTGATTTTCTGATGATGTTGCTTGAGAGACAAATATTGGTCAGGACACTAGGGCGAACACAGAAGCAGAATGCTGCAGATACGAGAAATCTGAAGTAAAAATAGAAAATGCTGAAACATGCAGCAAGTCAAAGCAGCATTTGTTGAGAGAGGAACAGAGTTAACATTTCAGATCGATGACCTTTCTTGAACGCGAGTATTGTTAAGTATATTTACAGGTGCTACCACAACAGGAACTCAATCAGAGAGTTTTTGCAAAGATTCAGTAGACAGTCACTAGTCGTGACATTCACTAGGTGGTTCCTGAGGTGGAAATGTGTTGCTGGAAAAGCGCAGCAGGTCAGGCAGCATCCAGGGAACAGGAGAATCGACGTTTCGGGCATAAGCCCTTCTTCAGGAATGGGGAAAGTTTGTCCAGCAGGCTAAGATAAAAGGTAGGGAGGAGGGACTGGGGGAGGGGCGTCGGAAATGTGATAGGTGGAAAGAGGTCAAGGTGAGGGTGAAAGGTCAGACTGGGGTGGGGGCGGAGAGGTCGGGAAGAAGATTGCAGGTTAGGAAGGCGGTGCTGAATTCGATGGATTTGACTGAGACAAGGTGGGGGGAGGGGAAATGAGGAAACTGGTGAAACCCGAGTTCATCCCTTGTGGTTGGAGGGTCCCTAGGC
>NC_057727.1:15320365-15351840 GCF_004010195.1 Chiloscyllium plagiosum | reverse complement strand
GGGGTCATGGTCAAGGGGGCAGTAGGAGGAGGTATCTGTGAGCTGGCGTTTGGCCTCAGCGGTGTAGGGGTCGGTGCGCCAAACTACTACTGCGCCTCCCTTGTCTGCTGGTTTGATAGTGAGGTTGGGGTTGCAACGGAGTGAGTGGAGGGCTGCGCGTTCCGAGGGTGAGAGGTTGGAGTGGGTGAGTGGGGTGGGGGAGTTCAGGTGGCGGTTGGTGTCAGTTCCTGAGGTGTCAGTGCTCAAATGGATATGACACTTGTACAATGCTGTCCTTAACATGAGTTGCTACTTTTATTGTTAAAAGTGAGAGAACCCACTTTCTGCTGTAATAATAGAAAAAGGTCAAATCGTTTGTATTTACCAGAGCAGCTGATGGCAAAAGTATGGATTTTTAAATACTGAAGCACAATGGACATATCAAATTTTGTTAAGATTCAACAATTAGTTCAGTGTTTTCCAGTTTCTATTCACGCAATGTTCTCCAGTCCACTGACTCAATCCAGGTTGGATTAATTTCTTTCATTTCTTAATTTGAGTTCCACCTCAACAGGATAATGATCGCTCACATCCAAAGCCTGATCATAAAGAGAAAAGTTTTTTTTAGATTAGATTAGATGACTTACAGTGTGGAAACAGGCCCTTCGGCCCAACAAGTCCACACCGCCCCGCCGAAGCGCAACCCACCCATACCCCTGCATTTACCCCTTACCTAACACTACAGGCAATTTAGCGTGACCAATTTACCTGACCTGCACATCTTTGGACTGAGGGAGGAAACCAGAGCACCCGGAGGAAACCCATGCAGACAACGTGCAAACTCCACACAGTCAGTAGCCTGAGGTGGGAATTGAACCCGGGTCTCTGGCGCTGTGAGGCAGCAGTGCTAACCACTGTGCCACCGTGCCGTCCACTATTATATGGACACTTTGTGGATTTATCATATATTTAAAAATGACTCGAGGGTGGGTGACAGAGTTGTCCCCACACATCCACGTTTTTAGTACAAGCCCAGTTAAAACTCAACTCTCGATACTAGTTCTGGTATGACCCACCTGCTCTTCACTCAGGTGCAGTTCTTCCTGAAAGTTGAAAGGCTTGGCAGAATTTGGAACAATCTGCTTATAAAACCAATCTCCGTAAACAACAATTCTGTCAACAACAACAATACACACAAATCAAAGACAGTGCAATAACAGTGTACAGTAAACAGAGAAATCGCTGTGGACTTGTATATATCAAGTGCAACACTGCATTGCAACAAGACTCTTTACACAGGGAAACAAAAACATATACTGTTAATGGATACAATCTATCCAAGTTTGACATATTAAAGTAGGAAATACTCATTTTGATTTAAATCTGTCATTCCACATGCATTTCACTTTCTGAACCAAACATGGCTTCATATTTTAAATGGATTTGTGATTCATCTTATTTACTTTGTTTGTCATCTCATTCCTTATGTTTCTACTGTGTTGACAGGTCTGTCATCTCTTGTGTCCCAGAGCGAGTTAAGTTTTGGCATTTGATGATGACTTAAAGCATCTTTTCCCTGTGATTGGAATGGTGATTAGCTCTTCTGGTTTCAGCCCCTTATAGAGATTTCCAAAGCAACCCATTCCGAGATATTGTCACATAACCCTGGAACACATGGGACATGAACCCAGACCTCCAGGCTCAGAGGCAGTGACACTATGACTGCATCACATGAGTTGCCAACCCTCCCCTTATATAAAGGGGGCAGTTAGGACTTTTGGAGAACAATTAATCAATCCATTTGACAGAGGTGACATCTTGGAGCAGAACTCCTGATGGGGTGAGAGTTGGTGGGGAAAGAAAAGATGACTCACATCCACAAAAAGGGACTGAAATTTAGTGAGCTGCTCTTGCACTGGCTAAAGAATAGCAATATCAGTTGAAGAGGAAGAGAAGCTGGCTGTATTCATGCGGTACGGTGACTCACTGGCTAGCACTGCTGCTTCATAGCAGCAGGGACCCGGGTTCGATTTCAGCCTCAGGTACCTGCCTGTGTGGAGCTTGCGCATGCTCCCTGTGTGTGTGTGTGGGGTTGCTCTGGTTTCCTCCAACAGTCCAAAGATGGCAGGTTAGGTGAATTGGCCAAATTAAATTGCTCATAGTGTTCAGGGATGTGTAGGTTATGGGCTGAAGGGCCTGCTTCCACACTGTAAGGATTCTATGAAGATTTTATCCAGGGTATGGTATGTATAGGCCATACAATATTAGTTTGCATTCTCACTTTTGAGTCAGAGGGGACCAAAGGGGCAATGTTTTCACGCAAAGGGTGGCGCACGTATGAAATTAACTGCCAGGGGAGTGATGGAGACTGGTTCCGTTACAACATTTAAAAGGCATCTGGATGGATTTATGAATAGGAAGGATTTGGAGGGATATGGGCCAAATGCTGGCAAATAGGACTAGATTAATTCAGGATATCTCGGTTGATATGGACAAGGGAAGGGTCTGTTTCCCTAAGATTGAAGGTGAAAGCTCATTTAAAATGTAAGCACAGAGCTTTAAATGACACTTCAGCGTAGCACTTTTGGAGCTGCTGTCTTTTAGATCAGAGCTTGAAACTCTTTCATTTCAGATAGATATTAAGACAAACGTTGTGACTCAGTTCAGGGAAGTGAGGCTTCTCCCAGTCTCCCCTCAGCAGAAGGAAGAGTAAAAGAAAATCCAGCATAGCTTGTAAAACAACAGTGGATAGATATTTGAAAAAAAAATGTTAATGGATATGGGGGAAGAAGGGGAGATGGGACTGATTCGCAAGCTCTTTTGGGTGAGACGGGATTGCATAGTTTCCTGCTGTGAGTAAAATATTATGAGTCACATTAATTATGGATTAATCTCGCATACAACATAACAGATGGCTAGCAGTGAGTGAAGTAAAGAATATCATGTGCCTGCGGTAAGTTTTATTAAAGGTACCTTTGGGAACGGAAGCCTGAATGAAGGTAGTAATATTACAGTATTCTAGCCTGAAAAGATTTTCTTAGAACAATCCGTGGAGAAAAAAAACATGAATAATGCACCAACCTGTTGCTGGCAGTAACCCTTCAATCTCCTTTTAATCAGAAACTGATGTTAGGTATAAAAAAACGTACAGGAAACAGGCTGAAGAGGTGTCTGGAGGCGTATTCACTTTGCACATGATTGCTCCTACTTCAGGTTGTCAGAAAAAGATGACATGTGGAATTCTGGGTAAACGGCTTGAAAATTAGCAGGGCTGGGGTTACCCAGAGCTACATTCACACCTCACCATGAGCAGTCAGAAATCCTACTTACCCTCTGAGTTGCAAAGCGTATGTCATATTGGGGAGGGGAGTTTAAGAAATGGGAGAGCGTAAGTTTAAAAGATGGTTAGGAGTGGGGAGCGTGGTGTTCAGTAGGAAACAGGTATTTAAGATTTTTGTTCTGACCCTGTCAGATTCCCAGGCTTGTAACCTGTGCTTTACCTGTCATAGGCCCGGTCAGTCTTTGCATTTGTGGTAGTGTCCTCATCATCTCCAATGAGCCAGTGAAAATTATTATCGGTTCTGAGTCGGATGTTTTTCATCTCGTCCTTCGACACATACCTTCCATCAGCATTAAAGTCCCCAAGTATCATAAAGTTCTGTGGACAGGGTAAAAGAGAAGTCACCTGAAGTGAGAGATGAGTAAGACTGTTTGGTATCTAACTAATTTAAACCAGTTGAACAGTTTTTGCTGTCATTGATAGATGTCATTTTACTCTGCTTGTATAAAATTCTACTCACTGTTTTAATGCAGTAACTTTTTAAACTTTAAATTGGTCAATACCTCTCCAAAAATATCATTAAGCAAGTGCCCAAATCAGCAGTCAACAACAGGCTGAAACGTTGTATTTTTAGTCATGTTGGATGATAACTGTAATACTTTGCATTTATTCACTTTTTTAAACACATGTAATTTCTTTTAATTTTTTTTCAAAGGGGTTGCTTTATTGAATCTCTCACTCAACCTATCTTAACTTTCTGTGTTAAGACTGTAGTAGGGTAGTACTGAGCCATGCAGATTAGAAAGGTATTAATTAGTTTTTACAATGGGTAAGCATTGTGTCAGAGTCATTTGCAGCAGGGTATTTGGTCCATTGAGTCTATTCCAGCTCGCTATGGAACAATTCAAACAGTTCCATGGCTCCATTCTTTTCCCAAAGCCTGCATATCTAATTGCTTCAAATTCCCCATTCAATTTTCTTCTGAAATCATTGAATGTCTCTGATTCCAACACCCTCATGTGTATTGGGTTCTGGAACATTACAATTTACTACATAAACTGTTCCTCTGCCTACCTTAAAACCTCACGGGAGCTGTTCTTTTTTTCACCTTACTCAACAAGTTCTATGATGTTAAACACTTCATTCAAAACTTCCTTGAGTTTCCTTTTATTTCAACAAAAATAACCCCAGCTTCTCCAACCTAATCCTGTAGCTAACCATCTTCATTGTTGGAATCATTCCTCTGCATCCTCTCAAGGGGCCCTCACAACCTTTCTGAAGCATGATGACCAGAACCAAAAGCAATAGTCTAGTTGTGAGCCAGGTAGAGTTTTATAAAGACTCAACATAACCTCTCGACTTTTGTACTCAATGTTTCTCTGAAGCCCAAGATCACATATGCTTTGCTAATCACTCTCTCAATAAGTGTTGTCATCTTCAAACTATATGTACATGTATCCCTTGGCCCTCTATGCTGCACAATGTTTAGAAATGTGCCAATATGACTCATTATGTATTAAGATAATTTTAAATTAATTGATTAACTGAAACTTTTCAAGCTGATCAGTTACCCAATCCTTGATTACAGCATCCAACAATTTCCTCACCACGGATATTAGACTGCAATTGTTTGATTTCCCTCTGTCACTCTTCTTAAAGAGCAGAGTGACCTGAGTTAATTTTCATTCCAAAGCTACAACTCCTGAATCCCGGGAACTTGGAAAGATTATGTGAGGCAATGTGCTCTCTTCCATCCTTTAACACCCACGGATGGTAACCATCAGCTCTTGGGAATTTGTCACTTTTCAGTTCCATTAATTTCCCAATGACTGATGATTTACTTAAGCTAAGGTGACCATAGTCACGACTTCTCCAGTATCTGCAGTCCTCACTATCTCCTAGTTGCTGGAATCTATACTGTGATGCCCACCTTGAAGAAGCTTTCTTCCTCCCTCTGCGGATGAAGGGTTATGCCTGAAGTATCGACTCTCCTGCTCCTCAGATGCTGCCTACCCTGCACCACACTTTATCGACTCTAACCATAGTCACTCCAAGCGTCAAAGAGCTCAGTTATGAAGAAATATTTGGCTGAGTTTTCTGCTTGGAATGGGAGAGGAGATATAGAGTGAGATGGAATCAGAATACTTAAACTAACAAGGGGTAACTTTCAAACTAATCAGGAATTTTTTTTCTTCAGACTGAGTGTGTTTGCATTTGTAATGGGGAGCAGTGTGTCAAAATGATTGAACTAATAGAACCTCAATCAGCTCCCAAAATATAACTAATACAAGAAGGAGGACATATGGTGCAGTACATTGCAAGGAAGGATTGCCTCTAAAGCTCTCGGTTTAAGTCTGGTGGCTCAATGAATTAGCACTGAGGCCTCACAGTGCTAGGGACCCGGGTTTGATTCCATCCTCAGGCCACTGCCTGTGTGAAGTTTGCACATGCTCCCTGTGTCTGCGTGGGTTTCCTCCAGGTGCTCCAGTTTCCTCCCACTATCCAAAGATGTGCAGGTTAGCTTAAATGGCCATGCTAAATTGCCCATAGTGTTCAAGGATATAGAGGTTAGGTGCATTAGTCAGGGGTAAATATAGAATAATAGGGTAGGAGAATGGGTTACTCTTCGGAGGGTTGGTGTGGACTTGTTGGGCCACACTGTAGGGATTCTACGATTCTAAGTTCAACTCCAGCACCTGACAGCATGAAATATGCATTTATAATGAGGCTAAACAGGGCAATTATGCATTTGTAAAATCAACCATTATCACTTCAGCATGTTGTATAGGGACAGGAGAGTCTCCTGACAGTCATGCTCAATGTGTCCCTGGAGCTACAGCCTCAGGTGACAGACTGGTGCCTTCTAGGAAAACCTAATCAAAGAAGCAGGAGAATGTGGTGTGTCTCCACATGTGCCACTTGGTATGGGAAAGCTTGAAGTGTAAATGACAAGAGGATAATTGGAACCAGGTTTGACTGGTTGTCAGTTTGTAGGAGGCTGTCAGTCTTTGCAAGGAATTTGAAAACAAGCAGCAGTAACAAGGTGGGGGGAACGAAGCAAAACTGAAGAAAGCTCAAAATGAAAGGTACAGGATAAAAGAGATATAGTACAGAGAAGAAATTCCAGATTATTCAGAGGTGAGGGGGAGAAATCCAAATCAAAAGAAGCAAATTGTAAGGGCATTACAACAAAAAGCAGCAAATCCAATTTCGGGGAAGAGAGGGAAGTGATTGGGGAGAATGGAAAAATGGTAGGATGTTTACGCATCAAATTGGAATGAATAAAATTGTATTATTCATAGCCAGAAAGGGTGCATGTGAGAGAATTAGAAACAAATCAATTCTGATAAGGTGCTTTTTTTAAAAAAAAAGTTCTATAAACCATATAAAGGGTGATTCTAGTTTTTAGTTGGCTATTATCATTTTCTGGACTTTCTGATGATGCTATGTATTGTCCTGAACTTCTTCTGCTTTACAAGTGAGAGGAAAATATTGTCTTCAGAGTGGGCTAGACTTAAACTCAGGATCTGGAAGTGAAAACAAAACAAATACATTGCTGCAAAAGCTTAGCAGATCTGGCAGCGTCTGTGGAGAACTCTTTTTCCAGCAATTGCATTTTTTGTTTCTTATTAACAGCATCCGCGGTTCTTTCGGCTTTTATCTGGGAGTGAAAAGACTGTCTATGTCCTGGTCCCCCACTGCCAATTGTTTTCAGAGGCAAAATATAGTTCTGAGATAGAGGACTAATGTGGTTCAAAGATAGAAGGAGTTTATTTTCAGAAATCCTATTAGTAAAAATAAAAATTAATATTTTCACCGCATAAATAAACAGAACTTATGACTGATGCTGATAATTGTCTTGTAGCTGTTTCTAGACTTTTAAAGACAAGATAGGTTAAAGTTACAAATTATAGTGAGTAACTTACGCCAT
This sequence comes from Chiloscyllium plagiosum, assembly GCF_004010195.1. Classification (NCBI taxonomy): domain Eukaryota; kingdom Metazoa; phylum Chordata; class Chondrichthyes; order Orectolobiformes; family Hemiscylliidae; genus Chiloscyllium; species Chiloscyllium plagiosum. Next base: position 15,344,650 of record NC_057727.1, on the reverse strand, counting down.
TTAGTTGCATGATTTAAGCTCTGAAATGTAATAAATGTGGCATTTAACCTTCCTGCATAGTTTGCTTTCAAAAATATAAAAATGAATAAATCTGGAAACACACCTTTACTTTCCACTTCTCTTTGATCTTCAGGAAGACGTCATATAGTTCATCGATTTCTTTGACTGAATCTTCAGGGCATGTGTGTTGGGGAATGAGCACAAAGTTCTTTACAACTGAATGAATGAAAAAAAGGAAAAAGTGAGGACTGCAGATGCTGGAGATCAGAGTTGAAAAGTGTGGTTCTGGAAAAGCACAGCTGCTGAAGCAGCATCCGAAGAGCAGGAGAATTGACGTTTCAGGCATCATTCCTGATTAAGAGCTTATGCCCGAAATGTCACTTCTCCTGTTTCTTGGATGCTGCCTGACCAGCTGTGTTTTTCCAGTGTTGAAGAGTATGGTTGTGGAAAAGCACAGCTGGTGAGGTAACATCTGAGGAGCAGGAGAATCCCAGCACCACACTTTTTGACTGTATTAAAAATAGCCAAGCTAAAGTCAGCGTGATGTAGCTCTCATCCACTTCAGAATAAAACTCCTGATTTCAACCAAATGAATCGGTAGACCTTAACAGCCAATACCACATTCCCTTTGAGCTAAATTGCACTCTAATAAGTATTTCTAATGTATTCACCAGAAAATGGCATGTGAACTGTTTAAAAGCCTCACAGAAATCCAAGCAAAGTTGAATTACAAATCTGCTGCTGAACTGCAATCTTTCATGTAAATTATACTGAAAGTTTACAGCCATTATTCAGACTTAAAGCTTTGCTGATCAACAAACTAGATCATTTGCTTTATCAGTTAATAGGAGACTTGGGCCCATGCGCCTTGTCTCTTTCCTTGCCTGTTTTTTATATTTTCCCCATCATGTACGAGAACTGTCTTTGGCATTTAATACAGAGACTTGTTTAGTAGGTGTGTGAAACACATTTAGGCCTATGATGCTGCCAATTTCTGCATGTATATTTGGCATGTATATTTTTTGTACGTGGCTGTGTTATCAATAGTCAGGAACCTGCAAATCCATTGTCAGCTTGATTGTTCGAGTGTAAACAATAGCTTTAGAACCTGAATCATTGCTTGTCTCATGTATAATTTAACATATAAATGACACCTTGCATTGTAATTATATCAGCATAAATCCTGCATTTTGAAGGTTTCACTGCATTGATCCATAGTTGCACATACATTAATGCACGCAATTATCCTCCTCCAACCCCCTGAGGGGTGACCTTATAGAGTTTTATAAAATCACGAGGAGCATGGATAGGGTAAATAGACTCCCTGGGATGGGGGAGTCCAGAACTAGAGGGCATTGGTTTAGGCTGAGAGGGGAAAGATTTAAAAGGGACGTAAGAGGCAACTTTTTCATGCAGAGGTATGAATGGAAAGAGCTGCCAGAGGAAGTGGTGGAGGCAGGTACAATTACAACATTTAGAAGGCATCTGGATGGGTACATGATTAGGAAGGGTTTAGAATGATATGGGGCAAGTGCTGGCAAATGGGACTAGATTAATTTAGGTCAGCATGGACAAGTTGAAATGAAAGGTCTGTTTCCATGCTGTACATCTCTGTGCCTATGACTCTAAGCCAACCCACCCCAATGTGGTAATAATCAAAGGTAAGATATCAATCATAAGTACAACAAATTCATCATTATAATGATAACTGCAGATAATAATGTTCAGTACTGCTCTCAAAAGGTTCTTATGCAGTTCAAAGTAAACTTTGTTGTTCAGATTATAACAAGCGAAAACATTGGTATGATCAGTCTGGCCCTTTGGAGTCCATCTGTCTGTCTCTCTCTCTCTCTGTGCCTGATTCTGTTATCTTCGTACCTGATTGTCTTTTGAATATTGCTGAAAAATGTGTTGCTGGAAAAGCGCAGCAAGTCAGGCAGCATCCAAGGAGCAGGAGAATTGACATTTTGGGCATAAGCTGAAAATGTGTTGCTGGAAAAGCGCAGCAGGTCAGGCAGCATCCAGGGAACAGGAGAATTGACGTTTTGGGCATAAGCCCTTCTTCAGGAAGTGTCTTTTGAATATTCCCAATATCTGCATTGGGACAGTCCTGTCCAGTAAATCCCTTTGAAGTCACCAACATGCACTTTATGTTGTATAGAAGGGAGTTTGTGAACCAGGAAAACCACATTGTTTGTTTATTTACATGAAAGAGTAACGTGTTTTTTTCCAGTGTTTGAGGGAAAGTTTTAAAAATTAATTCACAAGATGAGGGTGTCACTGGGTACACAAGCATTTATTGCCCATCCCTAATTGTCCAGAGGGCAGTTAAGAGTCAACCACATTGCTGTGGGTCTAAAGTCACATGTAGGCCAGACCAGGTAGGAATGACAGCTTCCTTCCATAAAGGACATTAGTGAACCAGATGGGTTTGCCAACAATAGCTTTGTGATCACCATTAGACTCTTAATTTCAGATTTTTATTGGATTACAGAAACTACCATAGCAGGACTTGAACCCAGGTCCCCAGAACACTTGGATTCCATTGGTTAGCAATAATACCACTAGGCCATAGCCTCCCCATATTTGATGTCACCATCTGTTCCTTTCCCTCACTGTTGAACTCCAGCCATCAACCTGGTTAGGGACTGACAAATCCCATCCACAGTTTTGAGACAGTTCTGGCTCAAAAGGATACACTTTGCATTTTCTGAGCTGTTTGAGAAAGTTTTACACCAAACATAAAATCTTTTAAAATATGTTTCTCTTTTACTTTGTTTTCTTCCCATTCCCCAGGCATATGACTATCATGTTATTTTCGATTCAGCTAGTAATATTAATGCAACAAGGTGCGTGAGAAGGGTGTTTTGCCATTTTTGACGTATCTTATCCTTCACTTTAGTGGGCTCCATCGCGTTGGACTATATTACCAAGATCACATGCAAAGACACGGGAATAGTTTAACTGCAACGGGTTCCCAGTCCTGGCGATGGAACAGTGAAGAACTATACCTGTGGTTCGAGATTTGAACTGAATCACGAATGGTTCCCTGGAGAAAGCATCCTCATCACCCAGCTGCATGTCTTCGTATTGAAAAACTCGTTTCACTTCCACAATATCATCACTATATGGAGAATATATGAATTGGTTAGGTGGAATAAACAGAACAGGACCAAGCCTACCAGATTCAAGTTTGATCATTGGATTGGGGGATCTCAGCTGGTGCAGTTGTAGATATGCTATAATTTGGCTTAGTACCTCTTGTTAGAAATTTGTCTTTACAAACATTGGTTTATTCACTCGTTGGAAGGCTCTTGGGTCTCACAGTGGTACAATTGCCTGATAGGTTTTGTTTTCCTTCTGGAAGTCCATTTTGAATGTAACATTTATTTTTAAACAAATGACTGGCCTGACAATCTTTTAAAGAATATATTCCTTCAAGTAGTGTGAATTAGGGAGAACCTCCCTCTTCCTACAAGAGACAAATCAGGAATGCCTAATTCTGAATTGCTACACCGTTTAGTTCATAACCACTGATATTAATTTTGTGCTCAATGTTAGAAGTGTATTTGAACAGTTATTTTGAACAATGTATTTGAATTAAAATGCAGATTAATGGCTTGAATAAATGTATGCATTTTCCTTGCTCATTTGTTTCACTCTAGGATGTGGTCATCAACATTGATTTCATTAGTTTTCAATTGGCATATTCCTTTACGCTGCTTTAGCATTCTAATCTTTCTTCACAAATCTGATTATTCTACTTGTTAAAGTGCAGGGCACTATAATGGAATAAATTAGCATTGCTTCATCTGCTGTGCAATGACAGGTCCAATGACAGAAATGCTCAAAATTCTGGTTGCTGAAAGAATCCAAGCAATTTAACAGACCAAAATAACATTGGTCTTTGGATATCTTTCAGACTCAGGACTTGTAGGCAGCCATTCTGAACTCTGAATGGAGAACCATAATCTGATTTTCTATGTGCTTCAAAAATCACAATGAGACATGGAATAGTGACTCTAGTCACTGTAGATTTGGGCAAGCAAACTATAGGAGAGTGGAAGAAATTATCACTTAGGAGACAATATGGAACAAGGTATCTTTCAGATACAACAGATATAGGAAAACCAATGGCAACTGTCCATTATGTACCTTGTCTGCTTTTACTTTCTCTTGGATAATGGACAGGTAAACTAGGGTGGTATCCACTGGAAAGAGGATACAGACAGTTTAGCACCTTGCCAAAAGTAAACATCATCACCTCCCCCACCATACCAAATAACAACATACACTGAAAGATACACATTATCTACCATGACTGATATATAGAAATAGCATTCTGGATCAGTGGTGCTGGAAGAGCACAGCAATTCAGGCAGCATCCGAGGAGCTTCGAAATCGACATTTCGGGCAAAAGCCCTTCATCAGGAATAATGAAGGGCTTTTGCCCGAAACGTCGATTTCGAAGCTCCTCGGATGCTGCCTGAATTGCTGTGCTCTTCCAGCACCACTGATCCAGAATCTGGTTTCCAGCATCTGCAGTCATTGTTTTTACCTTATAGAAATAGCATTGCATCTGGAGGTATCTGGTATTTAATTGAACAAAGTAACTGGCCTCTCAGTCTTTTCATCTTGCACTCATCAGGACAGATGCAAGAATGTGAAATTTCAAAGGGAGTAATAATTTTTACACTATGAGAAACAGGGTGCTGGTTGACTAACAAATAGATTGCAATTGGTTGTGGTCCATGCATTCTCATGAGGAATGCACCAGGAAATTATTAACACACCCCACTTTGTTTAAATTTAAAAAGTCAACTCTAGATGGTTGAGATGTGCCATGGTCAATGTACCAGGAAACAGTGTCCTCCAAGCTCTCGTTTAATTGAAAAGAGGCAATGCCTTTTTTTCTGCAGAGGACTAGGCTCTGTGTAAGGATAGGTATGGCTTCTAGCAAGTGTAAGGATGCCATATTGTGAACGCAATTGATAATCTTAAACACATGTAAGTGTAGTTATTACACACCCAGATTTTTCAGTTCATGCTACATTGTCATAGAATTATATCTGATGTTCAACACAATGTTCTGAGTTTTGAAAGCAAAGGCTGATTGAGTAAGATAGACAGCAGCCTGTCTTTTGCAAACAGCTGAAGGAATACAATGCTTGACAAGATCTACATGCAGGTCATTGAAATGTATGGTCTAGATACCTAGCATCACACTGGCTCTGAAATTCATGGACCATGTTACTCATTTGTGTGATAGGTAGAACTATCTGTTTGGCTTGACAACACGACCCTGTTAATGGGGAAGACCACTTCTGATAGTTTAAAATAGTAACAGAGTAAATACTTAGCTTCACCTTTTGCTCACGGTTTTGGGATCTGTTACCTTGGCAGAATAACTTGGGGTAGAGTTGGCATTTTTCAGGACTAAAAATGGTGGCCCTAAGCCCATTCATGAATTTGTGCACTATATCACAAGCAATGACTAGATAGCCATTATCCCACAAGACTTGTTTAAAGCATGCTATTACAGCAACTAGCTTGAACAGTCTGCAATGGCTCAAAACCTATTTACAAGATTGTCATTATGACCAATCTTATAGAGCATGGCACTGTGAGAAGTCTAATGCCTATATTGACCCCTAGGGTAGGCATGTGGTTGACGTAGTCAAGAACCCATTAGCAGATTAATCAATCAGTACGTCAAGGAGAGAGCATACATCAGACAGCTCCATTCCAAAGGTAAATTTGAATGCAGGATGAGCCCCATGAAGTTGTGTAAGGAACATTTTACATACACCTGCAGATTGAAATAAAGCAAATTTATTATCAGCATGTGAGAGGTAGCGAAGTGTCATTCCATCAAAAAAATATTTATTGTGGAAATCGACAAACGTGTTAACGAGAGCTAGGCAGAGAGAGAGCCCATGGCAACCGTATCTGTCTAGGAGATTAAACTTGCACGCAGTTGCAAGAGTAGCTATGCTCATAGGTACAATCAATATAGATTCAAATAAATGGTAGCATACCTAGATCACCACAATATAGTGACATAGCTCACCATTTCCATACAATAGTGAATAATCTCACAATGTCAGCAGTACTATCAAACAATTATAGCTATCACTTTACAACTGGACAGCTAATAATGGCTTCTCTTACCTTACTCTATCAATCCAAAAAGCATATTTTGATCCTGAGAAGGAACAATATAATTTGTATAAATTTATGGGTACACTCATGGGTGACAAATGGCTGATGGGACAAGAAGAACTACCAGCATCTGTGAAACCAAGCTGCAGTGCCTTTACAGAGAAAAGAGAAACAAATGGCATGGGAAGATGTGTTGAGATAATTTTTAGACAAGATATGATAAATGTCTATGGTTGCCTTATATTCCAGAAAGTCATAATGGCTGTCAACATTAGTGAGCACTCAGATTTCATTTTTACTGTTGTTATTCTTCTGCCAATGTTCTTTGCAGAATATCTGTAATGTCAAAATTGTGCTGGTAATAGGATTTCACAGTAAGCAATTGCAAGTTTATTTCAGGCATAAATCTTTATTTCCTAAACACTATTATCATCATGTATCAGTGAGACAGAAGACAATGACAGTTGGCAATTTCATTTGCAGCTGCTATTGGCACAAAAAAGACCCAAGGACTGAAGATGATTTTTAGGGTTCTTTCTTTCTCAGTCTCTTTCTATCTTCCTCCTTCTCTCTCTCTCTCTCTCTCTCTCTCTCTCTCTCATTGACAGTTGGCAATTTCATTTGCAGCTGCTATTGGCACAAAAAAGATCCAAGGACTGAAGATGATATTTAGGGTTCTTTCTTTCTCAGTCTCTTTCTATCTTCCTCCTTCTCTCTCTCTCTCTCTCTCATTTTCTCTCTCTCTTTCTCTCTATTTATCTCTCTATTATCTATCTATTTATATGTCGGGTGGCACGGTGACTCAGTGGTTCGCACTCTGCCTCACAGTGCCAGGGACCCAGATTCGATTCTAGCCTCGGGAGACTGTCTATGTGGAGTTTGCATATTCTCCCCACGACTGCGTGGGTTAGCTCTGGGTGCTCCAGTTTCCTCCCACAATCCAAAGATATGCAGGTTAGGTGAATTGGCCATGCTAAATTGCCCGTAGTGTTAGGTGCATTAGTCAGGGGCATATGTGAGGAATGGGTCTGGGTGTGTTACTCTTCAGAGGGTCGGTATGGACTTGTGGGGCCGAAGGGCCTGTCTCCATACTGTAGTTAATCTAATCTAATCATGTCAATAGAAAAATGCTCATTGTTAGGTAGTGCAGAAATGTTGTGCAATAAGCAGACATGAAGTAGTGTCATAAAAGCCATAGAGAAGGGTTTAATTTGGCTCCATTGAGTAGAGACTGTGTCTCGCACTCCGTGAAATACATCTTAACCGTTTCTGAATGGAGTTAGTATCAGGGAATCTGAGGGTATAATATAACAATTTGCAAGAGAAAAATTAGAAAAAGGACAAAGTATTAAAAAGGTTTATAAATTGTAAACTTTGACTGACTCTATTAAACACCTTATATCTGCACGCACTGCCTGTCACCATGCTCCATTGTAAATTCCTACCCTTGCAGTTATAATAGAAATGTCCTTTGTTAAATTTGATATGCATCAACAACCTATTTGTTATGTGGAAATGCCACATAAATTGAGAATGGAAATTAAAGAATCATTAGTAACCTGTAACTAACCTGTAACTTTAAATTAGGAGGCAATTAGTTCCCCTTCCAACTCTGCTTCACCTGAAAATAACAGTTTTAATTCCCCTTCTGCAGTGCCACAAGAAAGCAAATGTTACCAATTTAAAAAGCCAGCAATTAATGTTTCATGTGCAATTATCGCTATCAGTGCACTGTACGTAAAAATTCCCATTAATCACATTTCAGACTTTCTCAACAATGTCTCTAGCTATGGCTAGTAAAAATGTGCATTGAATAACTTAAGATATAGATATAGGCCAGATCACTCTGAGAACACCTACATATCTTTTGAAGATACAGGGAACACTGACTTTCTAATGATGTTTACAACATGTATTCACAAAGACTTGCCACAGGAGAATGTAACCGATATCATAGGCTCTATTTTGGAAGTAAAGTTCCCCAGAACAGCAGGTATATTACTCTGACAGCTGCAACATGGATCTGCCAAACAGGAACAAGATTCAAGCTTTAGATAGGTAAATCTGCAAAGACATGGAATAATGACGTTTGTCTGTTTTGTTTCAAGACACCTCTTTTGTCGTTTTATTTCAATTGATTATTTTTCTATGGTATTTGATGCTTGTGATTCATGTGCCTCGCTTTTTGTAGGAGTAGATGTTTTGGGACACAGAACACCTGCATGCTCTGAGCTTGTCTCAACAGTTTTACAACAACTATACCCATTCTGTTGGCACTATCACACATGGCAGAAATCAAAGGTGTCCATCCTGTTGCCTTAGATTACCTGGCTATCTAACCCTTAAAAGAAAGAACTTGCATCTTGTATATAGACTCCTTCACAATCTCTCAAAACTTTCTACAGTCAACAAAATGCTTTTTGAACTGATGTGATGCAGGAATATGTGGCAAGCAATTTGCTCACAAGGTCCCAGGAACAGTAATATTACAGTGACTGGAAAATCAGTCTTACCGATGTTGGGTTGAGGGATGAAAATTGAGACTCCTGCTGCTGAGCAGAATGTTGCTGGCCCTGCGGAACTGGATCTTATATTGGGACGTGAGCCCACATTGTCTGTCTCAGATAGTGCCCCCGAGACATGCCCAAACAATATAGCCCTACTGGTGTCTTTATTTCTTATTTGGAGTTGGGGGGAGAGGGGGTTGCTGTCCTATTTTTTTTGTGGATCTGCAACTTTGGAAGCAACAATGTTAAGTGTATTTACCTGCCTGTTTGTAAATCCTAGACCACTCCATCAATATGTGTCATTGTTAAGAATTTGAAGTATTTGCAAATTAATAACAATATTAATTTAAACTTTCAAAACTCCAAGGCCCCACACACAGCCAGAGCCAGACAGAAACATGGATATCCTGGATTAACATACATAAGAGTGTGAGCACTGAGGTCAGCAACGTATTACAGCTAGTTCTAAATCTTCTTGAATCTATATAAGTAATGTAATGAGTAGCTAATGTAGACAATTTAGCTCAATTACGGCATCCCTATTTTGTAATAATCATAATGGAAGCCTAGCCATCTGCCTACTCTAGTCATTAGATGTCAATTTCTCCACTGAACCTGGTAACTATTCTCATCTGTTTCAAACCTGCCCTGAGTGATTGATTTTCAACTTGCTCTATGACTCATTAAGATCTAAATGGAGTGTGATAGTTCAAGAGATGGAAAACTTGATTTGTGTTTAGGGGATATACCATCTTCAGCAGCAAAGCTTTAACAGCCTGGTCAGAGTTCTTAACCATCTCCAACAGTGAAGAGAGTCTGGTGAGTCACACTGGCTCTGTCAGAATTGTAATCTTAGTCAGAAGAATCCTAATTGACTTCCTCACCAGACATCTGGTTGTGTCCAACAGTAGGGACACGGCCCCACTGGTTCCAGCAGCTAATCAATGCATTTCTGATAAGGATTGGGAGTAGCATTCCAGTATGGACATGGCAGCACGGTGGCTCAGTGGTTAGCGCTGCTGCCTCACAGCACCAGGGACCCGGGTTTGATTCGGGCGGCAGTCTGTGTGGAGTTTACACATTCTCCCTGTGTCTGCGTGGGTTTCCTCCAGGTACTCTGGCTTCCGCCCACAGTCCAAAGATGTGCAGGTTAGGTGAATTGGCCGTGCTAAATTGTCCATAGTGTTAGGTGCATTAGTCAGAGGGAAATGGGTCTGGCTGGGTTACTCTTCAGAGAGTTGGTGTGGACTTGTTGGGCCAAAGGGCCTGTTCCCACACTGTAGAGAATCTAATCTTTTAATAAAACATTGCAACCTCTTCTTTCTGGAATGCTTGGGAGCAAGTATTTTTTTTCCTTGCATTTCTGAGTTTCTGGATCATAGAATGACAATAGAATAGGTAAAAACAATGACTGCAGATGCTAGAAACCAGATTCTGGATGAGAGTGGTGCTGGAAAACGTCGATTTTTCTGCTCCTAGGATGCTGCCTGAACTACTGTGCTTTTCCAGCACCACTCTCATCCAGAATGACATTAGAATGCCTAACTGCAAACATATAAATCAGAAGATGCCACTACAGCTATAAATATTTACCAGAAATTGTTAGCATTTTAACATTGTAATGAATACCTGCTCCAAAATTGTACTTTCAAAAGCACCACAGGAAGAAGCAATCAAACATTCATCATCTTTAGTAAGTCCATGCTTCAGCAATTTGATTCAGCACCTGAACAGTTGTTTGTGAATTGCTGGGTATGCTCGAAATATTTCTGGACAATTGGTGTTTCAGACATTGGAGTACTAGATATGTGAGGTCACAATGTAATTAGTTATATTTTCTAGGCTACTATGAGATTACAGGAATATGATTTTATCTTCACACATTGCAGCTCAGACTCATGAGAACTACCTCATTGACATGCTGCTTTGTACAGCTAGAATTCTTATGAAGCCTAATGTCCCACAGAAAGAGCTGGCTTGTGCATTTCAAAATGGTTTATATGCACATGATACTACCATTTGCATGCTGTTTTTTTCAAATTCATTCATGTGGGCATGACTGGCTAAACTAGCATTTGTTTCCTATTCCCAACTGCTCTTGAGAAGGTGGTGGTGGGCTTCCTTCTTAAACAGCTGTAGTCCTGTAGTGTAGGTGCATTAGGGAGGGGGTTCCCTAACTTTGACCCAGCAGCACTGAAGGAACAGTGACATATTTTGAAATCAGGATGGCGTGAATCTGGAATGGGAACATGTAGGTTTTGTTGTTCCCATATATCTATTACTTTTGTCCTAAGTAGTGACAGTTGAGGGTTTAGAAGGTGCTGTCTGAGGGGTCCTTGATGAGTTGTTGCAGTCATGACTACCACTGTGCGTCAGTAATGGAGGGAGTAAATGTCAAAGATGTTACTGCAAAGCTGACAGAAAGGATTTCATATGCTGATATTATGACACAATTTTGTGACAGCACCAATGAAATGTACTTCCCACCATCACCCCAGGGTCTGTTTATTACCTGAAAACTATCAGAAATAGCCAGCTTAAGAATGGATCTTTTGCACTGACCCGGCTACTGACAGCAATGAGAATCGTGACACATGAACCAACATCTGAGGAGTGGTGTTAAAGCAGCTCCTTCCCCATTTCATTCTAATAGCACATAATGTGTTGCATTCTGAAACAAAGTGACTGTGAAACAAGATATGCTCCTCATATTTGTTAGGCAAAAGTGGGTACTGCAGATGCTGGAAATTAGAGTCAAGATTAGAGTAGTGCTGGAAAAGCACAGCAGGTCAGGCAGCATCCGAGGAGCAGGAAAATTGACGTTTCGAACAAAAGCCCTTCATCCGGAAACCATATCTGGTTCATGTCCCATACCCCATATCACCTGAAAACCAATGCTCAGGAAAGCCCTTCCTGATGAAGGGCTTTTGCCCAAAACGTCAATTTTCCTGTTCCTCGGATGCTGCCTGACCTGCTGTGCTTTTCCAGCTCTCTTCATATTTGCTATTGATTCTTGACCATTCGCTTGAATTAGTCTCCAGAAAGCATTTGCCAGCAAGACATAGAGGAGATGGGTGTCCTCTGAGACCCAACTCCTGCCCTTAGTTCCAAAGCCCCTGAATCTTCTCTCCGCGACCCTCAATCTTATAATCCCAACACACCTTGCCAGAGAGTCATTTGAACTTTCACCTTTTATGATCCTGGGAGTCAGTCTGCTGATTCCCAGGATCCCTGGGAGTTCCCTTGCTGACTATCCAGCTGAAAGAGAAGGCTCCCATCTCTATAATAAGATTCCACCCAATGGTTTTTTTATTCTTTTCAAATTGGTGTGCATTTTAAGAAAACCCTCGTTGCAATTATTGGGTGAAACTCCCACTGGAAGGGAACAGGTTAAAGCACTGCAGCCTCACAGCGCCAGAGACCCGGGTTCAATTCCCGCCTCAGGCGACTGACTGTGTGGAGTTTGCACGTTCTCCCCGTGTCTGCGTGGGTTTCCTCCGGGTGCTCCGGTTTCCTCCCACATCACAAAGATGTGCAGGGTCAGGTGAATTGGCCATACTAAAAAATTGCCCATAGTGCTAGGTAAGGGGTAAATGTAGGGGTATGGGTGGGTTTCGCTTCGGCGGGTCGGTGTGGACTTGTTGGGCCGAAGGGCCTGTTTCCACACTGTAATCTAATCTAATCTAAAAAAAATCCAAATATGAAAAATTAGCAACCTTTTGAGGCAAACTGGAAATATGTGTAGACACTGAACTTTCAACCTTGGAAAAACAAGCAAAAATTCAACTCTCTGCTTGAGTTTGTCAAATCCCCATTTTTGACATACTTTTGTGTTCTTTGATCTTTGCTTCTTTACTCACCGATAAACAAATAGGTACTGCTCCTTGTAACTTGCTCGTCCCAGGGGTTTGCTTATTACGAAGGAGTAATGGTTTACAGCTTGTCTGCAGTTGTGGAAAAGAAAAAGAAAGGTAAGTGCAGAGAATCAACAAGCAGCTATCTTCAGTCCTATAGAATGAAATTCTCAAGTCTGGATTTTATTGGGGAACAGACTCCTGATCTTCCATCACAAGTCAAAAGTCTGCAGATAATATGTTCGGAGTCACCTTGATAAGTTAACACTGGGACTTTCATTCCCAACAAGGAGAATGTCCCAATTTAGAGAGCTTGAGCATCCCAGCCGACAGTTCAGGCATAAACCCTTCATCAGGAAGCCCTTTCCTGATGCAGGGCTTCTGCCCGAAACATCGATTCTCCTGCTCCTTGGGTGCTGCCTGACCTGCTGTGCTTTTCCAGTGCTGCACTCTTGACTCTGATCTCCAGCATCTGCAGTGCTCACCTTCTCCGCCCTGATAAATGGGATGGTAGACTTTGCCATATGAAGAAAGGTTGTATAGCTTAGATGATAGCTTAGATGATTGAGAAATGATCCTTATAAAACATATGCGGAATGGATGTTTCTTCTTTAGAATCACATTACGGAAACAAACCCTTCGGTCCAACCAGTCCATGCTGAACATAATCCAAGCTAAACTAGTTCCACCTGTGTACTCCTGGCCCATATCGCTCCATACCTTTCCAATTCATGTCCTTATCTGAGTGTCTTTCAAATGCTGTAACTGTGCCCATCTCTGCCACTTCCTCAGGAAGTTTATACCACATGCAAACCAACGTCTGTGTAAAAAAATTACTCCATGGAGACATTTATTTTCTGTGTGGGTAAGCAGTCTGCAGAATTCTCACACCCAAACAAGGTTGCAGCAGTGTCGCTGGATACTTTTAAGGCTGAGTGAGTTAGTAAGAAAGTCAAAGTGTCTCTGAAGTAGACAGGAAAATGAAGGCCACAATCAGATTATCCATGATCTTACCAAATGGTGGAGTGAAAACAAGGCTGGATGGCCTACTCCTACTCCTAAATCGTACGTTTAAACGTGGTGAGGACCAGAGAAAAGATTAACAGGAAATTCGTACAGTGAGGCCTACAGCTGCCTCACAGCCCAACTAGAAAGTTACACTTTTTGTGCTGCCATTTGCTGCTTCCTGACAATACTTTATATGCAAATTCAATCAGGAAGTTGCACAGGCTTTTGTTGAATTTCCATTGTGTACACCTGTATTCACATAGCAACCATTGTGAATTACAGAATTATTTTGGTTCAAAATGAGGCCATTGGTCTATTGTCTCTACACTGACCATCTCAACACTTTGACTAAGTGCCAATCTTTTCCCTGCAGTGATCTGCGTCTGCCACCCATCTGTCCACTACAATATCATTGCCATTTTGAAGTTCTGCACAGTTTATAATTCTCCCAACTTCTGTTAATGTGAAAACTTGAAGTTGTCCTTTACACATCAAAATCCTGAATAAAGAGACCTTGGAGTCCAGGTTCATAGCTCTTGAAAATAGAGTCAAGGGTAGATAGGATAGTGAAGAAGCATTTGGTATGCTTTCCTTTATTGGTCAATGTACTGAGTACTGGAGATGGGAGGTCATGTTGCGGCTATACAGGACATTGGTTAGGCCACTTTTGGAATATTGTGTGCAACTCTGGACTCCATCCTATCAGAAGTATGTTGTGACACTTGAATAGGTTCATAAAAGATCTACAAGGATGTTGCCAGGGTTGAAGGGTTTGAGCTATAGGGAGAGGTTGAATAGGCTGGGGATGTTTTCCCTGGAACGTCGGAGGCTGGGGGGTGATCTTATAGAGTTTTATAAAATCATAACGGGCATGGACAGGAAAAATAGCCAATGTCTTTTCCCTGGGTTGGGGGAGTCCAGAATTTGAGGGCATAGATTTAGGGTGAGAGGGGAAAAATATTAAAGAGACCTAAGGGACAACTTTTTCATGCAAAGGGTGGTACATGTATGGAATGAGTTGCCAGAGGAAGTGATGGAGGCTAGTACAATTGCAACATTTAAAAGGCATCTGGATGGGTATATGAATAGGAAGGGTTTGGAGGGATATGGGCCGGATGCTGGCAGGTGGGACTAGATTAGGTTGGGATATCTGGTCGGCATGGACGAGTTGGACCGAAGGATCTGTTTCCATGTTGTACATCTCTATGACTCTATTTTCATGTATCAGGAAGAACAACACTAATCGCTAGAAACTCGACTGCAAACCTTCTTTCAGTCTGAAGAATACCAACCAACCATTACTCACTGTTTTCTATTCCTCAACTAATTTGATATCCACATTTCTAGACCAAGAAGTCACAGGTTTAATGTAGTTTCCTAATGAAGCAATGATGACATCTTTCCACACAGCAAGTGGTTGGGATCTGAATTACATTTCTGACATTGTGATGCAACCAGGTTTAATTGTGACACTCGAGTGAATTACATTATAACCTGAAAGGGAAAAATATGCAGCACTATGGGGAGAAGGTGAGGGAGTGGCACTCCTTTGGTGAATCAACACAGATACAATGCGCCAAATGATCTCCTTCTGTGCTATAGCAATTCTGGGATCCTCTGGTAGGTATGTCCCCACAAGCAGCAATGAGATAAATGAGGAGATAAATTAGTTTGCTGGTCATGGTTGAGGTGTAGAGACTGACCAAGACATTGAAATAACATTTTTGCTTTACTTCAGATAGCACCACATTGTCACAAAAATCAGCTGCTTGGAAGTAAGATCTTAACCAATTGAGATACACGAGCAAATATTATGGGAATGGGAAGTGATAGAGTCAAAGGAAATAGCCTTAACAAATTTTCTTTAAAAATTCTACAAGTTTAGTCTTTTCGAATCATCATGAATACATATCATTTTCCCTACCCTGGCATTTGCCCAGCACCTTGACTCCACCTGCAACAGTTGACAACACTGTTCCATGCCAATCCAGCACTCAGTTGCTGCCTCATGTCAAGACATGAACATATCATCTGGACCCAAGACTTTCGGTCAGTAGACTAGATTAGATTCCCTACAGTGTGGAAACAGGCCCTTCGGCCCAACAAGTTCACACTGACCCTCCGAAGAGCAACCCACCCAGACCCTTTCCCTTACATTTACTCCTGACTAATCCACCTAATACTATGGGCAATTTAGCATGGCCAATTCACCTAACCTGCACATCTTTGGACTGTGGGAGGAAACCAGAGCACCCAGAGGAAACCCACACAGACATGGGGAGAACGTGCAAACTCCACACAGACAGTTGCCCGAAACTTGGCAGGTTTTCATGTTATTAGGTTTAAATGAGATAGGTGAACATGCAAAATCCCAAGACAGTATCTGGAGGTGAAGAAGAGGTTCTCCTGGTTAGGAGGCTGAATGTTTCTGCAACAATCAGCCACACAAAAAGCAAAACAAATGGCCATTCGTCCCAATGCTAATCGTACTATGCAGGAAGTGGCTGTGTCACACATGACAACTAAGTAGTTTGCTAGACTGCTTCAGAAGACAATTAAGATTGAAGCTTGTAGATTGGCCTAGAGTCCAATGTGAATGGAACTAGTTAGAAGTGACAGCCTCTCTGCTCAAAGACAGGATGAATCAGTTATGTTTTCATAGCAATTACCAGCCATGTTATGTTCAATTTCACCACTTGGCATAATGACCTTTGAACTCCTGATTTCTTGGTGACTAGCCAAGCACCACTATCACCAGACTACCACACATCAGCAGGTTGACTAATTGATTGCACTTACCTATTCAGCTCTTCCATCAGCCTTTTTGTGGCTTTTTCTGACTTGTCAGTGACTTCCATGATCAGGGTGATGTCATAACGTAACAAAATCTAAGCAAATGAAACAATTAAATGATGTTGTCATGTAGGACAGGCTAACACATTGAAATAAATCTTTAGAACTTTCCTTGTGAAAAGTTGCTCGATTTAAAGCAAGATCTTATGAAGGGAATATTCACTGGATCTTGGTACTTCTGATTAAATACATTTCAAATCTAAAGGTCCTTTGATTTCTAGTCAATAATCAATCAATCTCTATATCTCTATTACTTTAAATGCAGCATCGCTCCTTCTCTTACAATAGGTAGCTGAAAAGCTGAAAATATTTTTGAGTTTGGCTTGGGCCAGTATAAATTGCCACAAACACATCTGCATATTAAAGTACCTATGAGTGGTGCACAGTAATAGACTCATTTGAAGACACTGATATAGAGTTCCTGTACATATTATCTGATATAGTGAGAAGGAAAGAAAGGGAGTGAGATGTGTGGATCTGACTTTGACACTTGCATAAAAGAACATTCAGAGACAGTAAAACAAAGAACACAGAATTCACTTTCCTCATGTGGTGGGTTAGATCACAGGGCTAGATTTAGTCAAGTGGAAAGGTAGTGGGTCCTGCTACCTTCCCATCTCTGCCTTGATTATATTTATGGCAGGGAAGCTCGTGGACAGCTTTCCTGCCCCATCACAAATTCAGGTTCTACAGAGGGCAATTAAAGCTGGGGTCACCAAATTGCCACTAGTATTCACCCTGTAACAGGTGGGAGAACTCCCCATGTAGGGAGATTGAAAATTAAACAGTGGATTTCTCGCTGTTCACTCACCTGTTTCCTCAGCAACCCTAGACCTCAGGAGGGTTTAGCACTAGCAGCATCCACTGCCTCCCTGGTGGCACCGCTGATCAGAGGTAGGCCTTTGGGTGCTGAGGTAAGAGTCTGATGGAAATTAATTCAGCGTACCTTCCCAAAGACAGGCAGAGCAGACCTGTCATAGGCATTGCAGAGGGCATGTCACCTCCCTTAAAAATCAGTTCTCAAAGGGGACGAGATTTCAATGGAATAAAACAATCTGACAATTTATTATAATGTATTGCAACATGCAATTTTACAATATGCATGATTCGGAGTTTTTTACACAATTAGCATTCCTGAGGTTGCAGTTCCAACTTGGTTAATTGGTTCCGCTGGGTTACTTGCTCATAACAAACATATTTTTCCCTATATTTCCCACCGTGTGCATGTTGGTGTTGAAATCCCAAGGTACAGTTGGCAACTATAATTATGCATTCGCTTTTCACTTAGTAATCTCGAAAATGTTGTTTTTTTTAAAGATTGTTGAGGTTTGTACATGGTCTTGGGGTTGTGGAAGTGATTTGGTCCGCTTCCTCAATGCATTTTTAGTTAGCTTGGAGTATTAGAGTGTTGAACAATCGAGACTGTGAAATTATGATGAGACTCACATTGACAATTGTTGACACAACATTGGGTTTGGAGATTTTGCTTGTCCCAAGCCGCTGAATGTTAAATGCAGCGATCTTCATCTTGGCTCACATACATTCGATTCAGAATTCTAATAAAGGCAAAGAAAACACCAGCCATATTAACTTATGGACATCCCATGGTCACAAAACTGATCATTCAAGTGAATTACACTGTTTAATTCTAAATGGAATTTAGTTTACACTTTGTGATTGTACGTATTAGCTTTCTTGCCATTTTTGGAAAGGAAACAACTACTTAATTCTGGGTTGGTCATGCATTTGATTCAAGCTCCCTTCGTGCTTAATTTTGTGGCAAGTATGGAGTCAAACATATTAAGCAGGTCTTAGATCCAAACAGTTACCTGTGCAGATGTAACTAGTCTCAGCTACAATGTTATAATTAGACACATCTGTCTCTAGGTGATACAAGAAAAAGATCAGCCGAGATTCCTGCTTCTGATCATTATCAGTGACTTCTCTGGAAAGTGGACACAAGGGAATACCAGGAAAAGGCATTAATTGAGTAGCATCTGTTAAAACTCCAAATAATGTTCACTCATCTGTGACCTTTTTTTTAAATGAGTGGTATGGAGTCGAGCTTGACAGAGTATAGCTTTGTCAGAGTACGTAACTTCAGTATTTGATGAGTGAGGGGTTTCAGTGCCGTATGGGAACTAGACCTATTCTGAAATATTACAAGCAGCGCAGGAGTGAGACCAAAGGAGAACATAACTGATAGCTGATATCCAGATGCATTACATAGTCAAGTGTTTGATTCACAAATGGATAAGGTGGTAAAGAAGGTATACAACATACTTGCCGTCATTGGTTGGGACATTGAGTATAAAAGTTGGCAAGTCATATTGCAGCTGCACAAGACTTTAGTTCAGCCACATTTGGCATATTGAGTGCAGTTCTGGTCACTATACGAAGAATGTGGAAGCATTGAGAGGGTGCAAAAGAGTTTTACTAGGATGTTACTTGGATTAGAGTGGATTAGCTATAAAGGAAAGGTTGGACAAACTTGATTTGCTTTCACTAGAGTGTCAGAGGCTGAGGGGTGACATGATCAAAGTGCATAAAATTATGAGAAAATTAGGGTGAATAGTCAGAGTTTGTTACCCAGATAGAAATGCCAAATACTGACATAAAGTGAGAGGAGGAAAGTTTAAAGGAGAGGTGCAAAATGTTTTACACAGAGAGCGGTATGTGCCTGGAATGCGGTGCCAGGGGAGGTGGTAGAAGCAGATACAGTAGCAACTTTTAAGAGGCATTTAAACAAACATATGAACAGGTGGAGAATAGAGGGATGTGTACTAAGGGCAGGCAGATGGACTTAGTTGAGAATGGCATCTTGCTTGACGGAGACATGGTGGGCCAAAGGGCCTAATCCTGTGCTTTACTGCTCTATATATTTGTAGTCCCTGCCCAGTACCAGAGTCAAGGATATCTCTCTGCAGGCTAGAAGGACAGAAGTAAGAGGGCAAAGATGGAATTTTGAGAATGCCAACAACATAAATAGAAACGTGAAAGAGGTTCATCTGAAGGAGCATGAGAGGCTATGTTCAAAAATTTATAATCAAGTAAAAGCACACGGGTAATAGTCTTTGGATTACTATCTGAGCCATGAGCAAAGGATAAATAATATCAGACAGACTTAAATGTCAGCATGACTTAAAGTGGATGCGGAAGAGATGGGTTTCAATTAATGGGACATCGGCACCAGCACTGAGGGAACTGTTCCATTAGAAAAGGTTTCATTTAAACTGCACTGAGACTGAATCCTTATGAGTCATAAAACTAGAGGAATGGAGAGGACTTTAAATAAATAGAGAGGACAAGGTTCAAGGGAAGGCACATTTCAAAGATTAAAAAGAGAGAACAACGTAATATGCACAGTGATATGGGTAAGGATAACGAGTGTGTGAAAGGAAGGGATAGAGCATATAAACAAAAATGCGTCCAGTTATTAAGGTCAGAGCTGGAAATAAAGTATAGATCATAGATCATAGAATCTCTACAGTGTGGAGATAGCCATTTGGCCCAACAAGTGCTGGCAAATGGGATTAGATTACTGCTTGAATTTATGTAAAACTCTGTTATCTCACTTTTTAGATTAGGATCAATCTAAACATCATGGTATAGACAGAGAACACAGGGGGCCAACACCTTCAACATATTGTCTAGCTATCACCATTGTTAACAGCTAACCTGAGAATGCAACTTTTAAAAAACAAGGATTTGTGACTTACACATGAAAGAAGTGAAACTATCACTGTATTCTAACAGATGAAAGGTTTAACAGACAATCAATTTTTCAATGTATAATTTCAGTTACATCACACTGTAAATTTTTGCTATGAATTCTGTGTTACGATCGAGCCCTCCACTATCACCTGATGAAGGAGCGTCGCTCCGAAAGCTAGTGTGCTTCCAATTAAACCTGTTGGACTATAACCTGGTGTTGTGTGATTTTTAACTTTGTACACCCAGTCCAACACCGGCATCTCCAAATCGGGATTAGATTAGGTTAGGAGACCTGGTTGGCATGGATGAGTTGGACTGAATGATCTGTTTCCGTGCTGTACATCTCTGTGACTCTATGACTCTAAGTCCACACTGACCCTCTTAAGTATCCCACCCAGACCCATTCACCTACCACTTTACATTTCCCCTGACAAATGCACCCAACCTACATATCCCTGAACACTATGGGCAATTTACCATGGCCAATTCACCTAGCCTGCACATAGAGTCATAGAGATGTACAGCATGGAAACAGACCCTTTGGTCCAACCCGTCCATGCTGACCAGATATCCCAACACAATTTAGTCCCACCTGCCAGCACCCGGTCGATAATCCTCCCAACCCTTCCTATTCATATACCCATCCAAATACCTCTTAGATGTTGCAATTGTACCAGCCTCCACCACTTCCTCTGGCAGCTCATTCTATACACGTACCCCTACATCTTTGGGCATAAAAGGTAACTAGGCAGAAATAAAGTTTTGAACTGACTTCACACATCAAGCATAATGAGATGGATGCTTTGGTCATGGAAGCAGAAATACATTGTATAATATGATAGCCATTTGTTAGCAAGGGAAAGAAGTGACTGATGGGAGTAGTTTGTAGAAACTGCCCCCTTCAATTCAAAAACAATAGCTATACTTTGGAAAAAGTTACTGATTGAGAAGTAATAGAATTTGTAAGAAAAGTACTGTAATAATTTTTGGGCAATTCTAATCTTTAAGCAAACCAAGTGAGCAGAAGTAATTTTGAGGATGAGTTTGCATATGTATTTGAGACAATTTCTTTAGAACAATGTAGTGTGGAAAAAACCAGGAAGAGGTTATTTTAAATCTGGCAATGTTTAATGAGGCAGGCGTAAGTAATGATCTCCTCATAAAGAATGAATCTAGAAGTGTAACTATAATATTATTATATTTCATTTTCAATTGAGGGCTGAGAAATATTGATCTGAAACCACTTTTTAAACATTGAATAAAGGAAATTACAGATATGTGAGAATAAAGTTGCTAAAATAGACCAGGAGAATAAATATACTGGGGTAGATAAGTTTTGGCAGACATGTAAGGAGATATTTTATAAGACTTAACATTGGGGAAAATGACTATACAAAAGATGAACCATCCATGCCTAACTGAGGAACTCCTGAAGTAGAGTCATACCAGACTCAAAACATTAACTCTTTTTTCTCCATAGATGCTGCCAGACCTGATGAGTTTCTCCAATATTCTCTATATTTATGTAAAAATGGCACACTGAATGCATTGTAAGACTGTGCCATTGCATAAATCAAAAAAAGGGACTATGAATCAGAAATAGAAAATTCTGGAGCTACTCTGCAGGTCAAGCAGCATCTATGGACAGATGAAGCTAGGTTGAAACTTTATTGCTGGAACAGCACAGCAGGTCAGGCAGCATCCAGGGAACAGGAGATTCGACGTTTCGGGCACAGGCCCTTCTTCAGGAATGATGAAGCTAGGGACAACATGCTGAGTTGTGTCTTTGTCAGAACCCAACATCTTCTTTCCAGCGATGAAGTCACCTGACAAGGAAGTAGCCCTCCGAAAGCTTGTGATTTCAAATGAACTTGTTGAACTATAACCTTATGGCTTGTGACATCTGATCATGTTTTTCAGCTTCCTCTGTATCTCCAAGTGGACTGATTGATGCTTCAGTAATTTTTAACAATTTATATTTTCCAACCATGTTAGACATCAATTAAATGCAAAAGCAAAGGCAGGGGATTTTAGTCAAAGTCAAAACCATTAAAGGAAAAATGGCTTTGACTAAATTATAGAATCATAGAATCCTTACAGTGTGGAAGCGAGTCATTCGGCCCTTCGTGTCTACACTGCTCCTCCAAAGGACATCCTTCCCAGACCCACCCCTCCACCCTATTCCTGTAAATCTGTGTTTTCCCTGGCTAATCCACCTAGCCTGTATATCCCTGGACACTGTGGTCAATTTAGCATGGCCAATCCACCTACGCCCCACAACTTTGGACTGTGGGAGGAAACTGGAGCACCCGGAGGAAATCCATGCAGAATCCACACAGATAATCACCTGAGGCTAAAATTGAACTTGGATCCCTGGTTTACTTCATCTTTTTTAAAAGATGTTTACAGGTTAATGTAGTTGAACTGAAAAAATATCATTTTCCCCTATGCTTGCTTCTTGTACAATCTAGGTAAAAACAATGACTGCAGATGCTGGAAAGTAACTTATCTCTCCACCCTTCAGGCTGTCTGCCTGTATTCCTGATGAAGGGCTTTTGCCCGAAATGTCGATTTTACTGTTCTTCGGATGCTGCCTGAACTGCTGTGCTCTTCCAGCATCACTAATCCAGAATCTTGTACAATCTGCCAAGGATTACTTCAATCATGAATATATTCCTTCAAATAAGGTAGGCTAAAAATTCATTTGGATCTTATAGCAGAGTTGCCCAGGGAGCTAGATAAACTCCATCCTCCATCTCCATTCTCAATGAGATTGAACTCCTCTTGACATAAAGCATTATTTTTGGTAATAACTAGAGACCATCAAACTAAACTCTTTGTCTTTCTATAGAGGCTGAGCCTTTGACCTAGTTACAGCATTTTCTATCAATTTATGGCTGCCTGTTCCAACAAGTAGCTCTACAATGTGGTGGTTGCATTTTGTTCAAGCCTGCATTACAGAAAAATCGGGATTTAGAAAAAGCACTTAAAGTGTTGGCGATGTAATGGCGTTACAGAAAACACACATTTTAAAAGTTTGCGTTTTAGAAACAGTGTCACCAATGTGTCAATCGCATTACACAAATTCACGTTAACAAAACACGCATTATAGCAGAACGAACTGTATTACCAAGTGGCTAATTACTAAAATAGCTTTCTCTCAATTCTGACCTTGTGAACAATCTGGGGAAGGGACACTTGATCTGAAATGTTACATAGAACATAGAACATAGAAGAATACAGCGCAGTACAGGCCCTTTGGCCCTCAATGTTGCGCTGATCCAAGCCCACCTAACCTACACTAGCCCACTATCCTCCATATGCCTATCCAATGCCTGCTTAAATGCCCATAAAGAGGGAGAGTCCACCACTGCTACTGGCAGGGCATTCCATGAACTCACGACTCACTGAGTAAAGAATCTACCCCTAACATCTGTCCTATACCTACCACCCCTTAATTTAAAGCTATGCCCCCTCGTAATAGCTGACTCAATACTTGGAAAAAGGATCTCACGGTCAACCCTATCTAAACCCCTAATCATCTTGTACACCTCTATCAAGTCACCCCTAAACCTTCTTTTTTCCAATGAAAACAACCCCAAGTGCCTCAGCCTTTCCTCATACGATCTTTCTACCATACCAGGCAACATCCTGGTAACCCCCTCAGGACCCGTTCCAGTGCCTCCACATCCTTCCTATAGTATGGCAACCAAAACTGCACACAATACTCCAGATGCGGCCGCACCAGAGTCTCATACAACTGCAAAATGACCTCAGGACTCCGGAACTCAATTCCTCTACCAATAAAAGCCAGTACGCCATATGCCTTCTTCACCGCACTATTTACCTGGGTGGCAACTTTCAAAGATCTGTGCACATGGACACCAAGATCCCTCTGCTTATCCACACTACCAAGTATCCGACCATTAGCCCAGTACCCCATCTTTTTGTTACTCTTACCAAAGTGAATCACCTCACACTTAGCTACATTGAACTCCATTTGCCACCTTTCTGCCCAGTTCTGCAGCTTATCTATATCCCGCTGTAACCTGCCACATCCTTCCTCACTGGCTACCACTCCTCCGACTTTCGTATCATCCGCAAACTTGCTCACCCAACCTTCTAACCACTCCTCCAGGTCATTTATAAAAATGACAAACAGCAATGGTCCCAAAACAGACCCTTGC
>NC_057727.1:15300996-15318819 GCF_004010195.1 Chiloscyllium plagiosum | reverse complement strand
TGCGCCCTTCTCTTGAAGCCTACTTTTCCAAGCCACGCATCCTAAGTCGTGCCTCACCGCATCATAATTTCCCTGCCCCTAGTTATAGCTCTTGCCCTGCAGTGCACACTCATCCCTCTCCATCACTAGAGTAAAAGTCACCGAATTGTGGTCACTGTCCCCAAAGTGTTCACCTACCTCTAATTCTAACACCTGGCCTGGTTCGTTACCCAGAACCAAATCCAGTATGGCCTCACCTCTTGTTGGCCTATCTACATATTGTGTCAGGAAACCCTCCTGCACGTTAACCCTGATTTCTCTCCACAGATGTTGCCAGACCCGCTGACCTTTTCCAGCAATTATTATTTTTGTTTCTGGTTTACAGCATCGGCAGTCCTTTCAGTTCCTATGATGTCAGCTACCTGGCTAACCGCACTACAATCACTACAGCGATCTTGCAGTTAAAGAGATTCCAGTTAATCGTCCCGATGGTCCTCTGGGACAATGCCAACTTTACCCATATATATTAACTTTGTCTGAGTTAGACAGCCATTCTTAAAAGCATTTTTTTTAGATTAGATTAGATTACTTACAGTGTGGAAACAGGCCCTTCGGCCCAACAAGTCGACACCGCCCCGCTGAAGCGCAACCCACTCATACCCCCTACATTTACCCTTTACCTAACACTATGGGCAATTTAGCATGGCCAATTCACCTGACCTGCACATCTTTGGACTCTGGGAGGAAACCAGAGCACCCGGAGGAAACCCATGCAGACACGGGAAGAATGTGCAAACTCCACACAGTCAGTCGCCTGAGGCGGGAATTGAACCCAGGTCTCTGGAGCTGTGAGGCAGCAGTGCTAACCACTGTGCCACCGTGCCGCCCTAGTTGTGTTTTTTCCACAAAATAAATTTGGTTTCATGGGTCTTTCTTCAGAAATGAACCCCTGACCAGTCTTTCACTTTCCTCTTTGCTGCACCCTGCTTGGCTTGACAACTACTGATTAGAGACAGCAGGCGAAGTGTTCAATAGATATTATCTTGCTACATTTTCTGATGTTTCGCAAACATGTTACCGCATTCCTTAGTGTTTCACATTTTCATCTGTTTCCCTCTTCCTGGCCCCATCACATACCACAAGCCTTTGATTTTCTGGTTTGTTTTTAAAATCATTCGAAAGGCTTTCAAGACAATTTCATGTCATGGAATATGTATATATTTACTATATAATATAATAACATAATATTAGTTCTATTCTTCTACAGATGCTACCAAACCTGCTGAGTTTCTCCTGTATTTTCTGTCTTTATGTCATAACTATCACTGTGTTGTAGGTCCAAGCCAGCCAGGCTTAATGAAATCTTACCCCAATTCTGAAAATTATCATGTCATCAGTGTCAAAGTAAATTTTTTCTATCAGTTTCAAGTTTCAGCTTGGATTTCAGTTATACAAGTTCATATATTTCCTCTCCATCTGAAATAAAACCACCTCAAAATCTGCGATCCATTTGTCAAAAGGTGGAAATAGCTCCAAGCTACAATTGCTTTAATAGCTTTGCATTGTTAAGTTCTTTGCAATTTTGCAAATCGTGATTTTGCCGAGACCGTGCAGATTCCTTTAATCTGACTTAAAAATTACAGTAACGCTGATTCTCATAATAACTGCAGAAGCAAAACTTTTTTCTTTTGTAAGAACCTTTGTAAGACACTCACTTTTCAACAATTCCCCAAGAAAGTTAAGTTTTCTGGAATTGCTCTTTTCAAAGTTTCATATTCCTGAAAATATTTAGGTAATCTCTACTTTCATTTATGCATAGTTTTTTTGACATTCCTACTCATGCTAAAGCTTTAAGCAAGTAAATAAACAAAAGAGTTCTTTACCTGATTCAAGCAGAATCTGCTGTGGCACTTGTAGTCTGTGCAGAGTTTGAACATAAGTTGAAAAACCTGCTTGGTGAGTTAGAGAGTCACAGAGTTACAGAGTCTTGGAGATGTACGGCATGGAAACAGACCCTTCAGTCCAACTTGTCTATGCTGACCAGACATCTTAAATAAATCTTGTTCCATTTGCCAGCATTTGGCCCATAACCCTCCAAACCCTTCCTTTTCATATACCTATCCAAGTGCCTTTTAAATATTGTAGTTGTACCAGCCTCCACCACTTCCTCTGGCAGCTCATTCCATACACACACACCACCCTCTGTGTGAAAAAGTTGTCCCTTAGGTTCCTTTTAAATCATATAATCATACAGTGTGGGAACAGGCCCTTTGGCCCAAGAAGTCCACACCGACCCTCCGAACATAACCCACCCAGACCCATTCCCTGACATTTACCCCAGACTAAGCACTAATCCACACATAAATTGCTATGGGCAGTTTAGCATGGCCAATTCACCTAACCTGCACATCTTTGGATTGTGGGAGGACACCGGAGCACCCGAAGGAAACCCACACAGACACAGGGGGAGAATGTGCAAACTCCACACAGAGAGTCACCCGAGGTGGGAATTGAACCCAGGTTCTTGGCACTTTGGCCTAACTAATGTCCTGTACAGCCACAACATGACCTTCCAACTCCTATACTCAATGCACTGACCGATAAAGACAAGCGTACCAAACACCTTCTTCACTATCCTGTCTGCCCGTGCCTCCACTTGCAAGGAACTATGAACCTGCACTCCAAGGTCTCTTTGTTCAGCAACACACCCCAGAATCATATCCTTAATTGTATAAGCCCTGCCCAAATTTGCGTTTCCCACTTGAACTGACAAACTTCCAATTCAGGTGAATGTACAACCCAGTGAGCTTGGTTAACACCTGTACTGGATAACGTCAACGAGAACTCAAACTCTGCTTTCCTGATGAAGGGCTTTTGCCCGAAACATCGATTTTGCCTGTCCTCGGATGCTGCCTGAATTGCTGTGCTCTTCCAGCACCACTGATCCAGAATCCATTGAAGAAATCGGCCAGTCTTTCATTTATGTATTTGTTTAATGTTAAATAGTTTACTTATTCTGGTTGCATGTGGTGTTTGTTGCTAAAGTTCATTCTGCAATAAAAATTGATAACGTTTAATGTTACAGTGTCATCTGGCAAGCGAAAGGCAGTGAATTCTACTTATTTAGATCATGAAGGGAAGCATATAGCTACTTTGGTGGAGTGCAATAAGTGACTCTTGCATGATAATGAGCAAAGGTTGCATTAACTGAGTCTTAAAGGGACAGGGGAAAGTCTACAGTGAAGCACTAAAACGTCAAGAAGCAACAATGCATCCCAAGTAGGGCTTGATGAATCTGGTTACACACATTCCTCATGTGTCTGCCTTCCATATATCTGCTTTCCACTCTCTTGCTCATGGCTGTTCAACATGGTTAATCTCACGGCCCAATGCCTTTGCACACTAATTGGTAACTATAAAGACTTTTTCTAATCCACTTTGCCCTTTATTTTAAATGACCATTCTCCTGCCGCTACAAAAGGGTTTAAAAACACATTTATTTTAAGCCACTGTGATTGTTCTCAAGGGTAATGTGCAACCATGCAGGGAAAATTCACCTTTTGAATATCATATAAAAGGAGAAAGGGATCTGGGAGTCCTTCTGCATCTGTCACAGCAAGTTAATATACACGTTCAACAAGTAAGAAAGAAGGCAAAGGAAGTGTTCACTTTTTTTATTTCAAAAATATAAATTATTCATAAAAATATTTTGATTGCTGTACAATTAGTGGTGCCATTCTTATGTATACATTGCATTTCTTCGCATACACAGTTCAGACTGAATTATTTGTATATGCAAGTCTGTACATTGACCATCCAGATGTTTAGCTGAGGCATCAGCGGAGCTCAGATACTGAGTGGGCCCCCTGTTCTTCTTTGGCAGGCAGACATTACACAGTGGTCTTTCCCCACCGCGCCTTGTTGGCAGCTGCCCCAAGCTTCAGCACATAGTCCTGGACTTTGGAATGTGCCAGTCTGCAACATTCAGTCGAGTCAACTCCTTCAGCTGGAAGATCAACAGGTTTCAGACAGACCAAAGAGTGTCTCCCACCGAGTTGATGATCCTCCAGTTGATGATCATCTTGGTGTGCGTCCCGGGGAACAGACCGTAGAGCACGGAGTCTAGCGTCACGGAGCTGCTCGGGACAAACCTCAACAAACACCACTGCATTCCTCTCCAGACTTCCTTTGTTTAGGCACATTCCAGAAGGAGGTGTGTGACAGTCTCGTCCACTCCACAGCCACTTTGAGGGCAGCATGCGGTGAGACAAGAGTCCAAGCGTGCATACAGGATTTCACCAACAGAGCCCTTCTCACCACCAGGCAAGCCATATCTTGGTGCTTGTTGGAAGGTTCTGGCGATGAGGCATTCTGTGAAATGACTTTGACAGTCTGCACAGGGAACCGCTCAACAGGATCCACCCTCTCCTTTTCCTGAAGGGTCTCAAGGACACTACGTGCTGACCACTTCCTGATGACTTGTGGTCAAAGGCGTTTCTTTTCATAAATTTCTCCATGAAGGACAGGTGATATGGAATGGTCCAACTACTTGGAGCGTTCCGTGGCAGCGAGGCCAGGCCCATCCTTCGCCAACACCAGGGACAGGTAGAACATCAGCATGTAGTGACACTTGGTGTTCGTGTACCAGGGATCCACGCACAGTTTGATGCAGCCACACACAAAGGATGAGGGTGGCGTTTGGTGCGTTTTTCTCCCCCGTTGCCCAGATCTTTATACATCGTGCCCCTTCAGACCTGGTCCATCGAGAGAGACCTTTCAGATGCACCTACTGTGGGATTGGGTTCAAGCAATCATCCCATCTCACAGTACAGCAGCGAGTTCATGGTGGGGAGAGGGATTCACTTGGAAAGTCCTCCTGCTGAATCACCAGCGAGTTCATACAGAACAGTAGGAGTTGGACTTTGTTATTAGTCACAACCAGGATTGAAGCATGTTCATTGGTTCATAAACACCAGCTCAGTTTGAATTGTTAATATTCGGGATAAAAATACAATAAAAATAAGGAGGTTCATAAAACTGAGGTGCTAAAACTGTACAAGGCAGTGATCAGACCACAGCTGGCAGACTGTTAACATTGTCAGTCTCCTTTCAAAGGAGCGATACAGTTATTTTCTAATCAACCTGTTCAGAGGTGTTGTTACTTCTGGAGCAGGTGGGATCTGAACCCAGGCCTTACTGGAGGCAGCTCAGACAAGGTTAATGCTAGGATGAAGGGATTGTCTTCGTTGAGTAAAGTTGAGTAGAATAGGCCTGTACACCTTGCAGTTTGAAGAATAAGAGGCAGCCCTACTGCAACATACAAGCTTCTTTCCGTACTTGACAAGCTAGATGTGGAGAGACGGTTTCCTCTTGTGGGAGAGAGCAGGGCCAGAGGCATAAACTTAAAGTAAGGAGTCGACCATTTAAGACAGAGATAAGCAGGAATTTCTTCTCTCAGAGGGTAGTCAGCCTGTGAAATTCTTTACCACAGAGTGTTGAAAAGGTTGGGTCTTCAAGGTTGAAACAAAAGGATTTTTGATCCGAGCGGGTTGCAGTGGAAAAGGTGGGAAAGCAGAGTTGAGGATTATCAGGTCAGCGATGATCTCATTGAATGGCAGAGCAGACTTAATGGTCCAACATCTTATGGTCTTTTAATTCCTGGAAGGTTGGTTAACGCTAACTAATGCAGTAAAGAAAGCCATATGAATGCCTGAGAGCTTATGAAGACCCGATGCATTTTCTATCTCACCCATGAAACACAGTCATGTGATATGATGAATGAAAGCTGCTGGAAGCAAGGGAAGCTCGACGAGCTCAGAGAAGGAAATATCTGCTGCTCAAAATCAGATTTTATCATGAGAGCTGTAGGATATTGCTGAAATGGGAGCTTTACCTCAGAGCTCTGTGTTCATAGATTAAGTCCTAATCCAAAGGTACACTGAGCAGGTATCGTAGTTACACATGAGATTCAACAAATCATGCAACCACATCACTTGCTTTCACAGACCCATGTTGTGTGGAAGCTAATCCCATGGCTTTTCACACAGAAAGTGGTGAGTGTATGGAATGGGCTGCCAGAGGAAGTGGTGCAACATTTAAAAGGCATTTGGATGGGTATATGAATAGGAAGTGTTTAGAGGGATATGGGCCTAGTGCTCGGACTAGATTAGTTTAGGATATCTGGTTGGCATGGACGAGTTGGACTGAAGGGTCTGTTTCCGTGCTATACATCTCACAGAGGGTGGTACGTGTATGGAATGAGCTGCCAGAGGAAGTGGTGGAGGCTGGTACAATTGCAAACTTTAAAAGGCATTTGGATGGGTATATGAATAGGAAGGGTTTGGAGGGATATGGGCTGGGTGCTGGCAGGTGGGACTTGATTGGGTTGGGATATCTGGTCAGCATGGACGGGTTGGACTGAAGGGTCTGTTTCCATGCTCTACATCTCTATGACTCTATGACAGAACAACAGTGCTGAATGATAGACTCATGGAAATGAATTAGCACATTATTTCAAATGGAAAAGAAAGTGCCAGAGTGTAGTTTTGTACAGTATTTCTTGCAAAATTTCTCAGCACAACTTCTGCTAGTTTAGCAACCAGATGGTCCATTGGACTGTTTCCACAACATGGTAGCTGGAACTTCATGACTAGATACTGCCTACCACCCACACCTCCTACCAACCATCCACAGCCATGAAGTCTCTGGGGAAGAGTAAACAAAAAACTAGAGGAAAAGTCCAGGTTCAATAAACCGATAAATATATCTTGGAAAATGCCTCCCCACAGCATCAACAAGCATCCTGACCAAATATCCAAAATAACTTTACATGGACCCCTGCAATGTGCTAAATATTTCAATGAATCATTAAACTAAGCCACTAAAGAGAGTGTCTCTAGTTCAGTTTTCATGGATAGTAATGCTTCTGTTCCTTCTATACAGAAATGAAAGTCCCTTTCTGAGATAATACAGATTTGGCAGACAACAATGAATTACTCCTCCCCATTTATTCTGATGGTTCATGTGGCTATTAAATATTCCAAAGCTCTCGAAGAAAAGTAGGTGATCAAGTGTCCTGCCCTCAAGTCTCCCTCAACAATTACTGCTAGTCCATCGAGTTGTTCCCACAACATGGTAAATGGAGCTTCACGACTAGATACTGCTTACCACCCACACCTCCTACCAACCATCCAGAGCCAGGGTGGCACTGTGGCTCAGTGGTTAGCACTGCTGCCGCACAGCACCAGGGACCCAGCTTTGATTTCAGCCAAGGGCAACTGCTTGTGTGAAGTTTGCACATTCTCCCTGTGTCTGTGTGGGTTTCCTCCAGGTGCTCTGATTTCCTCCCAAAACGTGCAGCTTAGTTGAATTGGCCATGCTAAATTGCCCATACTGTTAGATGCATAAGTCAGAGGGCAATGGGTCTGGTTACTCTTCAAAGGGTTGGTTTGGGCTGAATGGCCTGCTCCCACACTGTATGGAATCCAATCTAAACAAATACCAAAGAGAAATTGATTTAGTGTCAGGCTTTGTTACAGGAACACTAATCCAGCGTCTAAAGTAATTAAACCCCAGAAAATGAGTTTAATCCCACTGCGTTGTTTGAGAACTCGAATTTAGTTTTAAATAATCTAGAAATTAAATGGTGTTATCAACAAGAAGTTCTGATGAGACTCTCAATTTTGTATTGATCTTTTGGGAAGGAAACCTATTTTGCAGCGTAGGGGACAGCCCCACACTAACTTGACTGACCTCTAGTAAACAACTCAGTGGTGGTACAATAAGACCATCACCACCCTCCTGGGGCAATTAAAGATGAGATAATAAATTGCCAGCAGCTCTCACTGCCTGAGAATGAATGACAGTCCAGAATAGCTCTTATGAAATACCCATACAACAAGTATTACTAATTTAAAGAAGGCTAAAAATCACACAACACCAGGTTATAGTCCAACAGGTTTATTTGGAAGCATGAGCTTTCGGAGCACTGCTCCTTCGTCAGGTAGCTCATGGAGCAGAATCATAAGACACACAAGTTATAGCAAAAGATCATAGTGTCACACAACTATGAACAAACCTAGATTGCTGTTAAGTCTTTCATCTTTTAGAATGGGTTGCAGGTTTCAATTCATTTAATTTCCAGAACTTCTCTTAAGTCACATTCTCGAGATAACTTAAGATTTTGTTTAAAAAAAGTGATTTCTCAGACAATGACTTAAACATGTGAGCTTAGAGTCTGTATGTATTCCAATCTTGAGTCAAACTGGTTCCATTTCCAAAGTAGAAGTTTATAAAGTGTCACATGGATTGACTGCCTAGAGATTGTGGGCTTTTTGAACAAAATAGAATGTATCTGCAAATACATTGCTGCAAACGCATATTCACCACATAGGCTTATATGTGTGTGTGTGTGTATGTGAGGGAGAGAGAAAGGAGTGCATGTGTGTGTGAGAAAGAGTGTGAATGTAAGTGTGTGTGGGAGAGAGAGAGAGACAGTGTGTGTGTGTGCGCATGTGAGATTGCGTGTGTGTGTGTACACGCACATTCCTGATAGATTATGTGCGTAAGTGTGATGGAGTATGTGCCTGTGACAGGGTGTGCACATAGGTGTGAGTGTCAGGGATGTGTGTATGTATGTGCCTGAGAGAGAACATGTGTATGAGAGAGGGTTGGCATGAGTGTGTGTATGTAAGAGTGTGTATATATGTGTACTTGTGTGTGTGAGTCTATAGTGAGTCCAAGGACAAAATAACTTTTTTAAAGTGATAGCATCCTCACAATTTATGTTTATTAGATGCTCTTGAATTGCACACAACAAAAACAGAGCAACAGATCAATAGTTTTCTGCTGCTGGGAGCTGCATACAGTTTCAACCATCATTTCCCTTATTCACTTAAGTATTGCAATGGATTCCATCTGGTCTAGATTGTCTAATGTATAGGCAGTACAATTATGGATCTTGTGGTACAATGGTATTGCTCCTACCTCTGAGGCAGAAGGACTGGTTCAAGTCCCACCTGTTCCAGAGGTGTGTAATGACATCTCTGAATAGGTTGATTAAAACTATCC
The DNA here is from genome assembly GCF_004010195.1 of Chiloscyllium plagiosum. Lineage (NCBI taxonomy): Eukaryota > Metazoa > Chordata > Chondrichthyes > Orectolobiformes > Hemiscylliidae > Chiloscyllium > Chiloscyllium plagiosum. The sequence continues at coordinate 15,309,771 of NC_057727.1, read as the reverse complement.
ACATACACTGTACATGTGGCTTCAACCAATCTGTGTGGCTAGAAGTTTAAAATACTATTGACACTTGTGACAAGTTCATGTTTGAACCAAATGTGGGTGCACATGCCTGAGAACGTTGCATGCGGTCTTAATTAATTATCTGCAAAAATTACTTGTTCTAGATTAAAGGTTAGAAATGCCAATCGCATATGGACAAAACATTTTTTGCGCACACACACGCACACTCACTCATGGTAATTTAAGAACATTATACCACAGAAGAAGCCATGTTGAAATGATATAAAATTCCTTCTGAAGACATGATATTTCAGATGTCACATTAAGTAGACCATATGCACTCTCCTTCTTCTAGAATTTGATTCCCGTTTCTCGGCATGATACCACTAATGTTATAGGGTCTCAAATACACACAGTTGTTTTCTCTCAATTCATAAAAAAAAAGCTAACTGTTTATTCTTTACGATGTTTAAGAGAAAGATATTTGAAAACAGAATTCATTACATTTCAGGGAATCTTAATGAATTTTATTTTGGACATCTGCTTGTTTTACTTTTATTTTTATTTTTTGATCAAAGTTACTTTTCTAAGAATGTTGTCATCTGATTGAGGTGTTTCCCTGGTGCAAACTCAGTGCCTGAGTCATCTTTCACTTTAAACTTATTCCTTATCTATCAAATATACAGAATAGTTGCCACTTTATCGCTGCATACTTTTACTCTAAACTGCTATGAAACAGCTTTAAGTTTGAGGGTCTGTTTTATCTTTTTTCTCATGGCACTTGAGATTGAGGTCCAAATCTCTTGAGCTCATCAGAGACTTGATGACATGCACCAGTAAAGATAATGAAGGGGAAGTACATTATTTCTCAATCAGTGCAGATCCGATCTGTGTAACTGCTCAAAGTAATCTGATTGACTATGGTCTGTGGAGGAAAGAAACATATTTCTGTGATGTTTCGGAGATAGCATCTTCTACTGGTAAAAATCTCATAGTATTAATTTCAGGATTGCAGCTAACTCATTAGAAACCATCCTTTCCTCTCATCAGTAAGTACAATTCTGCGCCATCAATGGATAGCTCTTAATTTTCATGGATAGATCTTGCTATGTTTCATATTAATCTTTTGTAGTCCTAATGACATTGTTCCATATATAACAATGAAATCTGAGGAAATAACATTCGACGCCTCGGTTTCACTCTGTTTGTTTAAATGGTGTACCTATGTATCAGTGTAATAACAGGGTCTTTTGGGAAATAATTGTTAAAGGACCAACCAATCTATATCTATGTTTGAAGTTTTAACTCCAAATTACACGATTACTTCTTTTCCATTCTGTTGAATCTGCTAGTTTGCCTACATTCCTGTTGGATTCGTGTTTTCACCTTTTGCAATCCTCATTCTACAATAAAAAACACTTTTCAAATATCTTTCTGTGGCATCCATTCCCCCATTCCCTGCAATAGTCTCCTGTCCAACCAGCAATGAGCTGGTCACTGATTTCTAGTGGAGTTTGCAATTGAGCTGTTAGGCAGATGAAAGGATGCTATTGAGCTTTGGGACTTGGATGGTCAGAGTGTCGGTCCCCACAAGAACAGGATGCACCCCAGAAACTTCAATACAAAACGTTGTGCTGTTTTAAGATATACAGAAGCTCTTGCAATTAAGGCACTGTACCTGAGACCTGGGGTGTGTTGTACATGGCCACAATTTTTAAGAAAGGAAAGGAATATTAATTAGCGAATCACAAACCCACTGAGCTATTATCAAATGTTCATCAAATCAATAGTGTCCAAGAAGCACAGATGTTGTAGGGAATAGATCATGTTTTTAGAAACTCTTGTTCTGTCTTGGAAACTCTTTCTGTATTTGAAATTCTTGGAGGACACAGATAGTTACAGCTCTAAAGTTCACCTTTTCAGAAAAGCAGATCTGATGTGCAAATCACTCTCTTCAAATTGTTTCAGTACTGTACAATATGATTTCAAGTCTACTTGGTCAATACGTGGAATCTGCTTCCTTCTGAGATTGTTCTTGCCTAATTTTGCTCCAAAGCTTGTTTCCTTTCCAAGCAAGATTCACAAAGATTCATACTCTGAACAAAGCTTAGTAGTCTTTGACTGACCTGATGCAACACTATACTTTAGCACATTGGCCCTCACATTGATATTTTGATTTCTATTGTGCACCTTGTCTCGGTGGTACCAATTCATGCATGTCACCTCTGCAATTATACCTAAGTTTGTTCAATATATCATTTCAGTTGCATGACATTGTAATTTTCCTTCCTTATAAATTCTGAGTCATAGGATCCTGCTCCACAGCTACCAGATGAAGGAGCAACACTCCAAAAGCTTGTACTTCCAAATAAATCTGTTGAACTATAACCTGATGTTGTGTGATTTTTAACTCCACCCCAGTCCAACACCAGCATCTCCCCATCATGACCTCAGGAAAAGTTAGACTAGCTCTAGGATGTATTCACTCTGCCACTGTGCCTGAAGTGCTATTAGACCTTAATCACCAATTACTCTGCAGCAGACACTCTCTTTTACATCAGGATTCACTCATAAGTTTCCAGAGCAGTACACATCTTTGAATAACTTTCAACTCACGTAAATAAGACTGTCTACATTTCTATTATGTCTCTCAGTGCTACCTGATACATTCATTACTGATCAGGTAAAAACAATTAATTAGTTCAAATAAACTGCTCCCTGTGAATTTTCTTCTGGCATGTATCATTAATAAGATTTATTTTATTCATTCATTGGGTGTCATTTGCTACTCATCCCTAATTGCCCTTTAAAAAGTGATAATGAACTACCTACTTATACCACTGCAGTCCTTGTGACAAAAATATTCCCACAGTGCTGTTAGGTAGTTCCAGGAATTTGAGGATTTGACAATCAAGAAATAACAATATAGTTCTACATCAGCATAATGCGTGACTTGGAGGATAATTGACATATGAAAGTGACATGATGTTGAGATTCATTAATCATTAGCAGCTGAATATTGTCCATAAAATCTTAATTGACTGAGGTAAATCTTCTGCCAAAATTGCATATTCTGGAATTAATTTTGCACCTTTAATTTTTGCTTCAACTCACCCTGCCACTGCTCCCCCTGACCCTGCACTTGCTTCAGTGCCACAAGTTAATTGAGATGAATAAATTATGTTCCCTTCATCTTCCAAATTAATAAATTAGTAACAACTAATAAGTAAGTTCCTCTGAGCCCCCAACTAAATAGATTAATAGCAACCCGCAAATTAAGTTTTATAATAAATTAATTCTTAAGTACTTATAATTAATAGAGACTGCTTTGTAAGGTTACATCCTAAATTAACTTCCTTGAACCCTTATCTGTAACATCTTGATGATCTTGCAAGTGCATCAAGCATGGGAAATGAAATATCCTATAACATTAAACATGCAGAGTGCTTGAGTTGGGGAAAGGATTATATAATCCTTTTCTTGAATATGTTGCTTGTCTGTTCCTACCTCACGTGTCCAGGTAATGGAAGAGTCAGCCAGAGCCAGGATCAAGAGAAAACCATTGAATCCATTTGTACAAGTGTTGTTTCCTTAACATCAATGCAGGCATATGTTAAAGTTGTGGGCATTGTGACTTTTCTTGTATACTCTGGACGTGTTTGATCTTGTCCTGTCCGGTTGAGGACTTAGAAACATAGAAAATATGTGTAGGAGTAGGCCATTCGGCCCTTCGAGCCTATTCAATATGACCATGGTTGATCATGCAATTTTAGTATCTCACTCACAATTTCTCTCCATACCACAAGGGCCATGTCCAGCTCCCTCTTGAATATATCTAATGAACTGGCCTCAACAGCTTTCTGTAGGAAAATATTCCATAGGTTCACAACTCTCTGAGTGAAGAAATTCTTCCTCATCTCAGTCTCAAATGGCTTACCCTTTATTCTTAGACTGTGACTCCTAATTCTAGACTTTCCCGACATCGGGAACATTCTTCCCACAACTAGCCTGTCCAGTCCCAACAGGATTTTATATGTATCTATGAGACTGCTCCTTATTCTTCCTAATTCCAGTGAGTACAAACCCAGTCAATCCAATCTTTCTTCATATATCAGTCCTGCCATCCTCATTCCTGTTAGGTCTCTCAGTGCTACCTGATACATTCATTACCAATGGGGTAAGAACAATTAATTAGTTCAATTAAACTGTTCCCTGTGGATAATATACTGGTGAATCTTCACTGGAATCCCTCTACAGTAAGAATGTCCTTCCTCCGAAACTGCACACAATGTTCAATGCATGGCCTCACCAAGGCCCTATATAACTCCAGCAAGACATCCCGATTCTGATACTCAAATCCTCTCACTCTGAAGGCCAGCATACCATTAGCTTTCCTCATGGCCTGCTGCACCTACACACCAACCCTGAGCGACTGTTCCACCATGACACCCAGATCTTGTTGTACATCACCTTTTCTGAAACTGCCACCATTCAGATAATAATCCGCTTTCCTGTTTAAGCCAAGTTAACTTAAGCCATGTTCGTTTCTTGAAGAAAGACTTGCATTTATATTGCAATTTTCACAACCATAAGCTGACGCAAAGCACTCACAATAAAAGAAAAGAATTGAAGGATTGTAGTATAGCAAACACAGCAACCAATTTGCATGCAGCATGCTCCCTTAAACAGAAAAATGACAATGATCACAATACCTGTTAGTGGGATTGATCTAAGGGATAAATGCTCATCAGAGCTAAAGTGATTATTCTCCTGCTGTCCCTTGGATAATATCAAGAAATCTGTTATATCCACCAATGACAGTCAGGGCTTTCATTAAACTTCTTGTCTGAAGGGCTTTTGCCCGAAACATCGATTTTCCTGCTCCTCGGATGCTGCCTGACCGGCTGTGCTTTTCCAGCACCACACTTTTGGTTCTCATCTGAAAGACCAGACAGGAATGAACAATCTTGATAATTTTCAAGCAGACATTAGGCGTTAGATTCTACTGATGCTAAAAAACACTCATCATCAGCTTCATTGAAGGAACACATCACAAGTGTCCTCTGAAAATCAAGATACTCTGTTTCCAGGCACCCAAGTACTTCTGAAGTTAAAATATCCTTCCTGACTTCTCCTTCTAAATCTCCTGAAAATGGACACTTGGACCAGGGTAGTTATTTTTTGAACATTCATGGGATATGGATGTTTCTGGCTTTGCTACCATTTATTGTTCATCCCTAACTGCACTCGAGGTGGTGGTAATAAACCGCCTCCTTGAACCACTGTAGTCCTTGCAGTAACCCATAGTACAATTAGGGAGGAAGTGCCAGGATTTTGACCCAGTGAGCAGTGAAGGAACAGAGATATAATTCTGAGTCAGGATTGTTTGTAGCTTAGAGAGAAAGTTGCACATGGTTATCTTCCCACATATCTACTTCCTTTGTCCAGCTCAATGGTACTAATCAAAAGTTTGGAACATGCTGTTCAAAGAGCCTTGTTGAGTTACTACAGATAGTTCACACTGTTGCCACTGTGAGTTGGTGGTGGAGTAAGTAAATGTTGACGCTGGTGAATGGAGTGTCAGTTAAGTGGAATGTTTTAACCTGCGTGGTGTCAAGCCTCTTGACTGTTGTTGGAATTGTGTCCATTCAGGAAAGTAGACAATATTTCATCACACTTCTGACTTGTGCTTTGTAGATGGAAGATAGGTACTAAGGAGATAGGCAGTGAGTTACTAGCCACAGAATTTGTAGCCTGTGACGTGCCCTTGTACCGCAGTATTTATATGGCATGTCCCAATGATGATCCCAGGATGTAGATAGTGGAGGATTCTGCAGTGGTAATAACACTGAATGTTAAGTTTGAGACAGTCTTTGCTTGCACCTTCTGGAACCACATTTTGGCAAGGACATTTATTTTATTCATTTATGGGATTTTGAGGTCACTGACTGGGCCAATATTTATTGCCAACTTTCGTTTATCTAAAGAATGTTGGGGAGCTGCCTTCTCGAACCACAACAGCCCATTTGAAGCAGGTGCACTCACAGTGCTGTTAGGGTGGGAGTTCCAGGAATTTGACACAGCCACATTGAAAGAATGGTGATATATTTCCAAATCAGGAAGATGAGTGGCTTGGAGGGGAATTTGTAGATGGTAGTGCTCCCATGTATCTGCTGACCTTGTCCTTTTAGACAATAGTGAAGGTGCTGTCCCTAAGGAGCCTTAGTGAATTTCTGCTGATGGTACATACATCTGCTACTGTGTTTGCAAAGACTGAAGGCTTGAGGATTTGGTACCAATCAAGCAGGCTGCTTTGTCCTCAATGATGTCAAGCTTCTTGAGTATTCATACCCTGACTTGTGCCTTACTGATTGAGGATAAGCTTTGGGGACTTACGAGCTGATTTATTCATTGTAGGTTTCTGAGCCTCTGACCAACTTTGATATCCACTGTATTTATAAGACTAGACTAATTAAGTTTCTGGTCAATGGTAAACCCCAGGGCGTTGTGTGGGATTCAGTGATGATAATATCATTGAAGGAGTCAAGGAGAGGTGGACACATTGTCTCTTGTTGAAGGTGGTTATTACCTGGCATTTGTATAAAGTGAATGTTGCTTGACTCTTCCGTGCCGAGCTTTGATTTTGTTCTGGTCTCATGCATATGGATAGGGACTACTTCAATACCCAAGAAGTCACAAATGATGCTGAACCATTGTACAATTATCAGTGAATGCTGCCAATTTTGACCTTTTGATGGGGGGGATGTCATGGATGAAAATGGTTAGCCTGAGGAACTCCTGCAGAGATGTCCTGGAGCTGTAATGATTGACCTCCAACTCATTAAGCAATCTTTCATTATGTTCCGTATAAATCAGACCAGCAGAACAGTTTCATTCTGATTCCTAGTTCCTCTAGCCTCATGGCTGTGTGAGGACAACTTGGAGCTACCTGAAGTGGCTATTCCTCAGATGTGTTGCTGAACACCGAGTGAATCAAAGAGGGCAATATATTAACATGGCTGTACCTGCCACCACATTAACCAACAGCATTTAAATAATATTGTTCCTTTGTGTCTGTCTCCTGGTGCTTTGGGTCTGTGGTCCTGGTGTTATGAAGTTGAAGGCATGAACTGTACCTTTCAGAGAGAGTGAATGGTGTTCTGAACTGAGATCTTACGAGCACTCTGGTAGTCCCAGAGTGTACTGGAAAATTGAAAATATGTAACATTTGGTTGTGAAATAGATACCTGAGTTGATTGCCATTTTGACAACAATTCAAATTTAACTAACAATCCAATCAGTTTAAATTATGCCCCAGGATACTAAAACTCACTTAAGTTTGAATTTATTTTTGTGCCAACATCGAACCAATGAGTTGATCTGACTTTGGGGATGTAAACATGCAGACATTTTGGAAATTGCCGAGAGTAACTGCCATCAAATCAGGCTCAAGAAATTAGAAAATATGCTCTATCAAAGGTACCTTTTCATATGAAACATATTCGCAGTAAAAAGAAAGAAGACGACCCAGGGATATCCTCAGCCGGAAGAAGAAAGGCACCAAAGTCGATGGTTTCAAAGAGTTGGAGGCAGATAATAAGCAGTTGAGAGAAAATTGGGCTTGGAGTTGTGAATAGTTCTTGCTTAATGGTCACTTTAGAGTTAAAAACTAAACTGGTGTTGTTTTCTTTAAAGAGTGGAGGTTGGGAGTTCTCTGTCATTTATATTTTAACAGTTTACAAGTCAAGGTGAGCTTTTCTAGGTGTTTGGGTTAATTAACAGAGGGATTCACCACTGTGTTGTAACAGTTTGGGGACTTGGATCCGGGATTTGCATAGATTTAGACAGGTTTCGACAGATCCAGTCTGAGATTTGGACAGATTTAAATAGATTTGTGGTTCAAAAGGTCCCAGTAGATTTAAACACCTGCCAATTAGTGTTTTAAATAAAACTAGGTGAAAAAAAATTGTTTAATTTTGGTTACTTGTGGTTGGTTAAATTGAAAGTGAGGGAAATGGCCTTGAAGATTGCTAACGAGGTTTGGGGGTTTGAAACTGTTTCTCAAATTTACAAATAAGGTTTAGAAAGACAGAGCAAGGGTATACTTATAGATTAAACAATTAGGTGAGAATTGGGTTTAACCACAGACAAAAGTAAAGCTAAAATTATAATGGAGTTGTTCAAGCCCTTAGGTGTATCAGATAAACAGATAATTACAGTAGAATTAGAAAAACTTAAATTACAATTGAGGCAAATGAAGTTAGAAGATAAAGAAAGGGAAAGAAGTACCATGAGAGGAGAAAGAAAGAGAGAGGCAAAAGAAAAGGGGAGGAGCTTCTTATCTGAGCAAAGAAAGAGAGAAGAAAGAGAAAGATAAAGGGAGAGAGAATTTGAACTTCAGAAGTTGCAAATTAGTCAGAAAAGTCAAGTTAACAGGATGGAGATGAAGAGAGAAGGTAGGGATGTATACAAATATGTTAAAACATTGCCACAAAGTTTGTGCGAAGATTTGTAGCTCGGGTGCTCGTTGTTGTGGTTCTGTTCGCCGAGCTGGGAATTTGTGTTGCAGACGTTTCGTCCCATCTAGATTAGATTAGATTAGATTACTTACAGTGTGGAAACAGGCCCTTCGGCCCAACAAGTCCACACCGACCCGCCGAAGCGCAACCCACCCATACCCCTACATTTACCCCTTTAACCTAACACTACAGGCAATTTAGCATGGCCAATTCACCTGACCCGCACATCTTTGGACTGTGGGAGGAAACCGGAGCACCC
>NC_057727.1:15297789-15299812 GCF_004010195.1 Chiloscyllium plagiosum | reverse complement strand
GAGTTTAAAAATTCACTTCCAGAGATGATAAGAAATCATGTGGATGAGCAGAAAGTTCAAGAAGTGAGAAAAGCGGCAGAGATGGCAGACGAAGTTGCATTAGTGCATAAGGCAAAATTTAGGGTCCGGTAAGAAATTCATCCCATGAGGGATAGAAATTGGGAGAAGGGAAGATCCTACACTACAAAACAAAGAGTAGAGCACACGATTAATAGTTTACCACGGGGTGGAAAAAGAAGCCCAAGAAGGTGGAAAGGAGATAAAAGGCTTCAGGTGCTTTCACTGTAATGGAGTGGCACATAGAAAATTACAGTGTCGATGGTTTATGAAAGGAACTGGGAAAAAGTGTTTTCACTGCCAGAAGGTGGGACATGTAAAGTCACAGTGCTGGTCACTGAAGAAAGGTATTGTGGGAAAAGATGTGGGAAAAGAAGTTAAGTCAGTGGCAATAGTGAATGTAATAAAGGAAACCCCAAGAAAAGTCGAGGTGCTGCAGGAGAGTGCACAGACGTGGTAGGGGTTGGATATTGAGTTAGCACTTGATCACAGAGGATTCTGGATAATCTAAGATGGAGGACGGAAAAAATTTCTGGCTATAACAGCTGCTCCTTTTTTGAGGTATTTTAGGTGTTGGAGGTGATTTCCTCGAATTCCAGTAGCAGCAATTACAGTTTTATATGCTATTGCATTGTTTTGAAACTTTGGAGAGAAAAAAAGTCAAAACAACAACAGTTTTAAAAAGGGACATGTACAGACAAAGGAAGCACATGGTGGGGTCAGTGCAGGAGAGAGAGAGAAAGAAACTGACACCACAGTGAACCTGCACAGTTACTGCCTTTACTGTTTGAATTCATATATCGCTGACATCGGAGTGTGTCTGGGAAAATTAACAAACAGTGAAATTCACAACTGAACTTGGAGGGGCTGTTGGGCGGAGTTCACAACACAGAATCAGATAAGTGAATGGTATTAAGTGAGGCCTACGGAAAGTCTGGAGTAGTGAGTAGAGTGGTTTTTTTTCTTGATTATATGTTTTTTGAGGTATGTCTCTTAATTAAACTAAAAATATAAGCCATAATCATTAATTTAACCTGGAGCAGTGTTTTGGAGAGGAATAAGATGGTGTTATTTTCTGGGTCTGTAGATTGTGAAGGAGAAAAAATGGCCTTTAGTAGAGTGATATGTGTTTCTTGTCAGATGTGGGCGTTTAAGGAGAGTTTATGGGTTTCTGTCGATTATATCTGCAACAAATGCTGTTGATTGCGAATCCTATCAGATCGAATAGATTGGTTGGAGAGACAGTTCGAGGCAATGAGAAATTTGCAACAGCAACATTATGTGATGGATGGCAGTTATTGGAAGGGGGAAAAGTCAAATATACAGTCACGTAGATGGGTTAACTCCAGGAAACTCCAGTTAGTGCAGGAGTCTTCTATGGCTATCCCATTTCAAACAAGTGTGCTGTCTTGGAAAATGCAGGGGGTGATTGATTCACAGGGGAACGTAGCACAAACAGCCAAGTTTCTGATATTGAGACTGGTTCTAATGCAATGAGCGGTATGTTGAGTTCCAAGAGATCAATTGTGTTAGAGAACTCTCTAGTCCGAGGTACAGACAGACGTTTCTGTGGCCAGCAGTGAAAACTTAGAATGGTGTATTGCTTCCCCGGTGCCAGGATCAAGGACGTCTCAGAACGTTCTCAAGGGGGAGAGGGGCCAGCAGGAGGTCATTGTCCACATTGGAACCAACGACATAGGAACTGAAAAGGTTGAGATTCTGAAGGGAGATTACAGAGAATTACACAGGAATTTAAAAAGGAGGTCCTCAAGGTTAGTAATATCTGGTTTACTCCCGGTGCTACGAGCTAGTGAGGGCAGGAATAGGAGGATAAAGCAGATGAATGCATGGCTGAGGAGCTGGTGTATGAGAGAAGGATTCACATTCTTGGATCATTGGAATCTCTTTTGGGGTAGAAGTGACCTGTACAAGAAGGACGGATTGCACCAAAATTGAAAGGGGACTA
>NC_057727.1:15295924-15297363 GCF_004010195.1 Chiloscyllium plagiosum | reverse complement strand
CTGTAAGAATAATAGGGTGGTTATGGTAGGGGATTTTAACTTTCCAAACATAGACTGGGACTGCCATAGTGTTAAGGGTTTAGATGGAGAAGAATTTGTTAAGTGTGTACAAGACAATTTTCTGATTCAGTTTGTGGATGTACCTACTGGAGAAGGTGCAAAACTTGACCTACTCTTGGAAATAAGGCAGGGCAGGTGACTGAGGTATCAGTGGGGGAGCACTTTGGGGCCAGCGACCACAATTCTACTAGATTTAAAGTAGTGATGGAAAAGGATAGACCAGATCTAAAAGTTGAAGTTCTAAATTGGAGAAAGGCCAATTTTGACGGTATTAGGCAAAAACTTTCAAAAGCTGATTAGGGGTAGATGTTCACAGGTAAAAGGATGGCTGGAAAATGAGAAGCCTTCAGAAATGAGATAACGAGATTCCAGAGAAAGATTTTTCCTGTTAGAGTGAAAGGAAAGGCTGGTAGGTATAGGGAATGCTGGATGACTAAAGAAATTGAGGGTGTGGTTAAGAAAAAGAAGGAAGCATATGTCAGGTATAGACAAGATAGATCGAGTGAATCCTTAGAAGAGTATAAAGGCAGTCGGAGTATACTTAAGAGGGAAATCAGGAGGGCAAAAAGGGGACAAGAGATACCTTTGGCAAATAGAATTAAGGAGAATCCAAAGAGTTTTTACAAATACATTAAGGACAAAAGCGTAACTAGAAGAGAATAGGGCCCCTCAAAGATCAGCAAGGCAGCCTTTGTGTGGAGACAGAGAAAATGGGAGAGATACTAAACGAGTATTTTGCATCAATATTTACAGTGGAAGAGGACATGGAAGATAAAAACTGTAGGTAAATAGATGGTGACATCTTGTGGATGAAGTGCTGGATGTCTTGAAACACATAAAGATGGATAAATCCCCAGGACCTGATCAGGTGTACTCTAGAACTCTTTGGGAAGCTAGGAAAGGTTTTGCTGGGCCTCTTGCTGAGATATTTGTATCATCGATTGTCACAGGTGAAGTGCCAGAAGACTGGAGGTTGGCTAATGTGGTGTCACTGTTTAAGAAGGGTGATAAGGACAAGCCAGGGAACAATAGACCAGTGAGCCTGCCGTCACTGGTGGGCAAGTTGTTGGAGAGAATCCTGAGGGAGAGGATGTCTTTGTATTTGAAAAGACAAGGACTGATTAGGGATAGTCAACATGGCTTTGCACATGGGAAATCATGTCTCACAAACTTGATTGAGTTTTTTGAAGAAGTAACAAAGAAGATTGATGAGGGCAGAGTGGTGGATGTGATCTATATGGACTTCAGTAAGGCGTTCGACAAGGTTCCCCATGGGAGACTGGTTAGCAAGGTTAGATCTCCTGGAATACAGGGAGAACTAGCCATTTGGATACAGAACTGGCTCAAAGGTAGAAGACAGAGGGTGGTGGTGGAGGGTT
>NC_057727.1:15277886-15295838 GCF_004010195.1 Chiloscyllium plagiosum | reverse complement strand
CCATTTGGATACAGAACTGGCTCAAAGGTAGAAGACAGAGGGTGGTGGTGGATGGTTGTTTTTCAGACTGGAGGCGTGTGACCAGTGGAGTGCCACAAGGATTGGTGCTGGGTCCACTACTTTTTGTCATTTACATAAATGATTTGGATGCGAGCATAAGAGGTGCAGTTAGTAAGTTTGCAGATGACACCAAAATTGGAGGTGCAGTGGACAGCGAAGAGGGTTACCTCAGATGTCCAGAACTGTTCTCAGCAGCATTTAAGTAAGCCGAGTTCCTTTTTTATTATTGTAAACAAAAGACATAATTGGTGTTGGAAACACCTCTTTGATGGACAGTAATGTTTCTATCGGGACCTTGAGATCTTCTTCGGATAGTCCAAAATTCAGATAATTGATATGCGGATAATCGAGGTTTGTCTGTATATGACTAGATGGTAATCCCAGAGTGTATTGGAAAATTGGAAGTAACAGTTGAAATGGATATTTGAGTTGGTTGCTGTTTTGACAACAATTCGAATTTAACCAATCAGTTTAATTATGCCTGAAGATGCTAAAACCCCATCAAGTTTGAATTTACTGTTTTGCCAACATCGAACTCATGAGCTAATCCAATGTTAGGGATATAAAAATGCAGACATTTTGGAAATTGCAGAGAGATTAACTGCCATTGAGAGAGACCCATGAAATTAGGAAACACTCTTTATCAAAGGTACCTTTGCGTATGAAACATGTTCGCAGTAAAAAGAAAGAAGACGACCCAGGGAGATCTTCAGTTTGAAGAAGACAGACACCAAAGATGACAGTGGCTGTGTGGTTTTGAAATTAAGTTGATATAATTTTAATAAGTGTCTCATTAGTACAGTGTATTGTTGTAGAGTTGGAGATAGACAATAAGCAGTTAAGAGAAAAGGGGGCTTAGAGTTGTGAATAGTTCTTGTTTAATGTTCACTTTTGGAGTTAAAAAAAAATTGATGTCATTTCTTTAAATAGCAGAATTTGGGAGTTCTCTGTCCCTTATATTTGAATAGATTACGAGATGAGGTAAGCTTTTCTGGGTGCTTGGTTTAAGTAACAGAGGGATTCAACGCTGTGTTGTAACATTGGTTTCAAGCTGCATTACCTTGGAGTTTATAATCCTGCTGAGCTGACGGAGAGGAAATAGTAAATGCACCGGCTAATTGGCAATAATGAGCCTAGGAATGTTCTCATTCTGAGACAGGGCAGTAGGGGTCATGCTCTGTGTAGCTACTGCCACTCATCGTTCCAATAACATGCTGGAGGAGATTGCTGGAATTCTGTGTGCTCCTTTCAGTACCTGCTATCTAATCACAGCTGTTTTAATCTGTACAGTACTGAGCTGGGCTTGTACGGGCAATTATTGTTGGGCTCAGGACCTCAATTAATGTTTCACTTCAGTCCTGGATGTTGAGTGTTTTCTCCTTATGTTGCAGTGGAAGCTGAGGCCTCTGACAGCGCAGCATGCCCTCAGTACTTCACTGGAGTGTTATCATAGGTTGTTGTGCTAAAGTCTCCGGAGTGGGACTTGAACCCACATTCTCTTACTCGAAGGTGAGAACACAACAAACTGAGCCACAGCTGACAACCATGCCACTCTGCTTCAGTGTGTCAAAATTAATACCCACCCCCATTGATGCAGGTAGCTCCAGCTTATCCAGGCATGACCTGCTAAGATTTAATCATGACAGTGATTATTTTAAGTGAAAATAGTTTAAAGATAGGTCAGGAAGATTTCAAACGATGGAGCTGTGACTATTTCCTTTGGCAACTTGTCCTTCAGGAGGAAGCATTGCTGACCCATTTGTAATGAGATTTAAACACACAAATGGCAAAGGTCGAGGAGCAGAAAATATTTATTTCTTTGGCATCATGTCATGCTCTACATGAAGAGAAATCAAGGGGAAACATGGAAGACACTGTATTGACATGGAATTAAGCCTGTGGCTTACATTTGGTTGCGGATTTTTTTTTACTGCTCTGACTCTTCCCCCCCCCAAGAGCTCTTCTTTCCCTGAAGACATTCTCTCTTCCACAGAGGGGCTGTTTGGCTTCTCCAGTTACCCTGCTTGGTGCTCCCCCTTGCCACCACTACCTGTTACACACAGGTTCTGCTAAACACTGTCTTAGAAAAAAAATGATATTTGCAATTTGTCGGGATGAGCTTAGTCATTGCCAGAGACACCAGGTACTTGAGTCAGTCACTTCCCACCAGTCCATTCCATATTTGCAACTCCTCGATCAAGATCTTGATATTTTTCCCTGATGGGTAAATGACACAAACATCTGTAAATAGTTGCACCTTTTTTCTAACTTGCTAGGAAGGTTGTTTGTGTATATTAAGCAGCTCCCGACATAACTGGAGCCCACTGGAAATGACATCGCTCAAAGTGGATGATTTCCTTATCACACACCACACACAGTAGTCGCAGTGGCTGCCGAGTGGAAAATCAACATCATTGTAATGTTCACAATGGTGCAACTGGCTCAATTTCAATAATCCAGAATGTACCATCTCCATCAGAGGGCGCAGGAGACACAGATTTGCCAGTCCACCTCTAATGTGTTAAGTGGCAACTAACGTAGCATCCCACCACTGAGACAACCCATCCAATCATGCATCAATCAGCTCATTAAGAGCTAGCAGATGGGTTTGAATTAACCTCTCAGGCCAATGGCAGGCATCAAAATTGGCATCCTGGCCTGCCAGAAGCTACCAACCAATCAGAGGCCAGCAATGCCTGGGTCCTAAAGGCTGCCAGTTGAAGCAGACCTCATAGTGGAGCCAGCAATGAGAAGGTAAATTCTATTTTCCTTCTCCTTGTGATGTCAGGGTTGCAGGGAGAAGGAACTCAAGGGGTGTTGCAGGCAATGGCAATGTGTTTGCTTTTGGAGGCCGACCTCATGCAGCCACCCCTATCCATGCCTCTGATTGGCCCAGAATGGGGAAATTAGAGGTGTCCCCCAAACTGGCAGACAGCACATGCAGTTTCCCAGTCAGGAGGTTAGCCACCTTCTCATCTATCAGGAAGCGAGGTGATCAGGGAAGTGGTGAGTTGAAGTCATTAAGTGGCCAATTAAGGCCCTTAGTTGGCAGCAGGTTGAGATGATCACAAATGGGCCTACTCACCAAGAGCTCAAATGGAGACTTGGTTGGAAGTGATGAGTACCTCACCTGGTTAAACTTGTCCAATTACTTCCCTTTCTTGCCACCTCTTGCCAACTCCAGGAGTAACAAACTCCCCACTTCATGTCTCACAAATACTGTTGGTTCTTGAATTGAATTGAATTGAATTAAATTGAATTTATTGTCACACGTGCACAGTGAAAAACTTTGTCTTATGAGCAATGCAGGCAGATCACAGAGTTAAGTAGCATATATAAGTAAATAATAGGTAAACAGCGGCAAAAATAAAAACACTGGTAGAGGCGAATGTTAAGCGTTTGTGAGTCCATTCAGTATTCTAGCAATAGTAGGATAGAAACTGTTTCGAAACCAGCTGGTGTGTATGTTCTGGCTTCTATACATTCCTCCTGATGGTAGAGGTTGTAGAAAAACATTGCTAGGGTGGGATGGATCTCTGAGAATGCTGGCGGCCTTTCCTTGACAGCGGGCCTAGTAGATGGATTCTATAGATGGGAGGTTGGCCTTTGTGATTGTCCGGGCTGAGTTCACCACTCTCTGTAACCGTCTCCGATCTTGAATGGTACATTTGCCATACCAGGTAGTGATACATCCAGACAGAATGCTCTTGATGGCAAACCTATAAAAGTTGGCAAGAGTATTCGCCGTCATGCCAAATTTCCTCAGCTGCCTGAGGAAGAAGAGATGTTGTTGGGCCTTTGTAACCAGTGCGTGCACATGAACAGTCCAAGAAAGCTTGTTATGGATGACCACTCCCAGGAGCTTGACACTCTCCACTCGTTCCACCTCTGTGCTGTTAATGTGTAGGGGGGCATGAGTAACATCCTGCCAATAGTCAATAATGAGTTCCTTGAGTTAGGTTGTTCTCAGTGTACCATTTTTCCAGGTCTTCCACCTCTCACTTGTAATCTGTTTCATCGCCATCTGAGATTCAACTGACTATGGTGGTGTCATCAGCGAACTTGTAAATGACATTAGTTTGGTATTTGGCGACGTATCATGGGTATACAGTGAGTACAGTAGGGGGTTGAGTATGCACCCCTGAGGGGCTCCAGTATTGAATGTTAGTGAGGATGAAATATTATCCCCAATCTTCACTGATCGTGTCCTGTGGGTCAGGAAACTGAGGAATCAGTTGCAGAGAGTGGGGCTTAATCCGAGATCACTAAGTTTAGCAATCAGTCTCGAGGGGATAATTGTGTTGAAGGCTGAACTGTAGTCAATGAGTGGGATTCTTATGTAGCTGGTCTTGGTGTCAAAATGTTCTTGGGAGGAGTGAAGGGCAAGATTTATGGCATCTGACATGGATCTGTTGGTCAAATGGGCAAATTGGAGTGGATCAAGAGTAGTGGGGAGTATGGAGTTGAGTAATGCCATGTCCAGCCTTTCAAAGCACTTCATAACCACTGAAGTCAGGGCCTTTGATTAAATATTATCATTTCTTTTTGACTCTTTGCAACACTTACCCTAGGGTTCATCTTATTTTGGTCCATGATCCTTTAACCACAGGTCTCTCTTTCAAACTGCACCAAAATGGCTCTGAACTGTTCCTACAGTAATCCTTCAGTGATCTGAGAATCCTTACCACAATCTTCATGTGTGTTCGCAATCATTATTGCCTCCAAAATCAAACAAAGAACTGTGGATGCTAGAAATCTGAAAAAAAAACAGAAATTGCTGGAGAAACTCAGCAGGTCTGCTACCGTCTATCAGGAGAAAGCAGAGTTAACATTCCGAGTCTGATAACTTGTCATTCAGAAGATCATTGGCTCCATTCTTTCTTTAACCTAGTTTTTCATACTGTTTAACTCTTGCATGTTTTAATATTTATTCATAGAGTTGTAGCAAAGAGGAAACCCTTTGGTCCAACTCATTTATGCCGACCAGATATCCCAACCTAATCTAGTCCCATTTGCCAGCATTTGACACATATCCCTCTAAACCCTTGTTATTCATACACCCATCCAGATGCCTTTTATTGTGTAATTGTATCCTCTAGGAAGTAATTCCATCCACGTACTACCTTCTGTGTGAAAACGTTGTCCCTTCGGTCCTTTTTAAATCTTTCTCCTCTTAATTTAAACCTATGCCCTCTAGTTTTGGACTCCCCTATCACAGGAAAAAGACATTGGCTATTCACCCTCTCCATGCCCCTCATGATTTTATAAATCTCTATAAAGTCAGCCCTCAGCCTCCAATGCTCCAGGGAGAACAGCCCCAGCCTATTTAGCTTGTCTCTATTGCTCAAACCCTTCAACCCTGACAACATCCTCGTAAATCTTTTCTGAACCCTTTTATGTCTACCAACATTTAGTGGGTGGCACGGTGGCACAGTGGTTAGCACTGCTGCCTCACAGCGCCGGAGACACGGGTTCAATTCCCGCCTCAGGCGACTGACTGTGTGGAGTTTGCACATTCTCCCCGTGTCTCCAGATGCCTTTTAATGTGTAATTGTATCCTCTAGGAAGTAATTCCATCCACGTACTGCCTTCTGCATGAAAACGTTGTCCCTTCGGTCCTTTTTAAATCTTTCTCCTCTCAATTTAAACCTATGCCCTCTAGTTTTGCACTCCCCTATCACAGGAAAAAGACATTGGCTATTCACCCTCTCCATGCCCCTCATGATTTTATAAATCTCTATAACGTCAGCCCTCAGCCTCCAATGCTCCAGGGAGAACAGCCCCAGCCTACTTAGCTTGTCTCTATAGCTCAAACCCTTCAACCCTGACAACATCCTCGTAAATCTTTTCTGAACCCTTTTATGTCTAACAACATTTAGTGGGTGGCACGGTGGCACGGTGGTTAGCACTGCTGCCTCACAGTGCCAGAGATCTGGGTTCAATTCCCGCCTCAGGCGACTGACTGTGTGGAGTTTGCACATTCTCCCCGTGTCTGCGTGGGTTTCCTCCCACAGTCCAAAGATGTGCAGGTCAGGTGAATTGGTCATGCTAAATTGCCCGCAGTGAGGGGTAAATGTATGGGTGGGTTGCGGGTCGGTGTGGACTTCTTGGGCCGAAGGGCCTGTTTTCACACTGTAATCTAATCTAATCTTCCCTGTAGCAGGGAGACATTAATGCCCTTTTATTCACCTCCTTTTGCCATCATCTCTCTGCTTGCTCACAATCAGCATCCATGATCCCCCGTACCAGACTTTCATATTGTGTTTTTCCCCTTGGCCTTTGCTATGTGCTTCTTGGGTTCTATTTTTGTTTTGCAGATTCAAAGCAATTCTGAGCCTCAGCCCCAATTGCAATTGATTATCTACTTTACAGGACTCTTCTCTACTGTACACCCCACCTTCACACTCCTTGCCTTCCACTGCACAACATTAATCAAAATTGTAAGAATATTAGTAATGAGGCATGTTGAATAAATTTTATATCTGAGCTCCTGTCAGAAATAATTTTCCTTGCCAAAGCATTAACCCCACAGCTTTTCTCTGTGGGTTGTAAATACAATAACAGCAACAGATTTAACACATGTTCTGTCTTAAGCTAAGTGCCTTGCATTAATCAATAAATTCTGGATGCAATATTTCACCTTTCTGCCATCAGCCGATGGGATTAGAAAATGCAATGGATCTTACTTTGGTTTATATGTTTGATTAATGGGTTCTTTAATTACAGGAGAAAAGCACTTTTTTGTTCCTTCTCCCCTTTAGTAACCTCAATGTTGTTTTCATTTGTAACTTGATTTGTCCTTTCCAGTAAATAAATTATAACTGCGATGGTAATATCCCAGTGGGCACAGGTTGCAGTAAGGGAGTTGGATCTCTCATTATCCTATGGAGTCCTGTGGAAGCGTTCAGGGAGACATTTAATCTTGGCACCTACAGCACTGGCTAAAATAAAATCAATCTCACATAGATCTGTTCTTGATGTTCACTACTGAATGGCTGAGACTAATCTGGAAATCCTCGTTCCTACAAATCCCAAAGGACAAAATGCATTTGAGTTGTGGAGTCCAAGTTCAGAATTGGAATGGCTTGAATGGTAAAATCAAACAAAGATCTGCAGATGCTGAAGAGCTGAAGACCTGGAGAAACTCAGTAGGTCTGGCAGCTTCTGTGGAGAGAAAGCAGAGTTAACATTTGGATTCCAGGTATCCTCCAGAACAGAAATGCTTGGAGAGAAGCTCAAAGAGAGGAAATAAAAGATCCAGAAGCAAAGACGATTTGGAAGTGGAAAACTCTACAAATTCTGGAAATGCTTCGTAAATTGTGCAGCATCCTTGGAGACAATTGAGTAAAGAGTATTTCAGCTTCAGCTCCTTCATCAAAACTGGAAGATATTAACTGTGTGTTTTTATTAAATAGAAGAAATTTGAGAGGAAAATCACATCTGAAGGAATGCAATCCTGTGTTATTGGAGAAAGTGAGGTCTGCAGATGCTGGAGATCAAAGTTGAAACTTTATTGCTGGAACAGCACAGCAGGTCAGGCAGCATCCAGGGAACAGGAGATTCGACGTTTCGGGCACAGGCCCTTCTTCAGGAATCAAGGGCCTTCCTGAAGAAGGGCCTGTGCCCGAAACGTCGAATCTCCTGTTCCCTGGATGCTGCCTGACCTGCTGTGCTGTTCCAGCAATAAAGTTTCAATCCTGTGTTATTCCATTCACGCTCTACTTATTTGCAATATTCTTCTGTTCTGATTACTTTCTTCCCGATTGTTTCCAATGGTTATTCTTTAAATTAAGACAATTGTGGAATGTCAGTACAGAAGGGGGAATTCCAGATGAACTAGATAAAGCAGAGCTGGGAGGAGGTCTCATTGTCAACAGCTCATGGCTCAGTAAAGTCAGACTTCATCAAGATAACGGAAGGAATGCAGTTGAGCTGTACTTAGAGTAAGAAAAATGGGAGATATCCTGTAGGGTTTACAGAGCACAAACTTAAAGGGTGCAATTAACTAAACATAATTGAATCAGGTTACTGCTTAATGATTGTACATTCTCTAAATACTAACACTCTATTTGCTACTGTCAGTTGCTTAAGAGTTCCTGTGAATTGATGAATTTGTGTATTTTATTTAGATTTTAAGGAAATTTTAAATTAGATATTGATATTTATTGTCCTAATTCAGTTAGCTTGTCATTTCTTGCGTTGGGTCAAACAACTCAAATTGATTAATTTGTCTATAGTAATTTATTGGGAACCAGACAGTGTGTATTAATTGCACCCTATGCTGGCTTGCAAACAATTAGATAGCATTAATGAGTTAATATATTTGTCTTTTAGCCCGAGGATATTGATTTATTCAGGAACATACATCAGTTGATTATCTACTGAAAACCAGTCCATAGCAACCTATTGATAAAGTGTAATGATCAACTATATTCTCTCCCTGAACTGCCACCATCCCCTTCAGAATCTCCTACCCACAGGCCATGTCATACTCATTAAATACCAGCTACCATATTAAAACGGAGCAGAAAATTCTATATAAGCATAGAATCTATGGTTATTGATAGAAACGGGGCAGCCTATAATCTAAAGTCAAGATTGATAGAGACAAGAAACTTATGAAACATAGTCAAAGTACGTCATGGGGTAAGTGATAATCAGTCCAATTAGCTTATTTGGATAAAAACTCTGATTGTGAAGTTTAATGTTAGCTGTTCATCATCCCTGCATTAAAGTGAAAATGTTGATATAGTTTCTTGTCAATTTCTTGACCTTTTCTGCTGAAGCATAAAGTATATTCTACAATTACCTGTCGGATTGAGAATGAAGGTCCCACCAGAATAGGAAATCCAGTGCAATGTGCATGAGGACCTACTAGATTCTGATTACAAAGACCACAAAAAGAAATTGGGAATGGAAACGCACAACATTGAATTTGGACAATTGAAATTGTGCATACTCTCAGAGCTAACAGTGAAATATAGCCAGAGAAATAGTAATTTGCTAGTTATTGAGCCAGAGTTTACTAAAAATAAATTCTACAGAGATGCATGAAAAATCCTTTTCATGCGCATATTGAGCAGGAAATTTGTAGTAAAGAAGCGAAAGAGCCTGATTTGTGAAAGTTGCCAAACGATTGCACCACACCGTAGTTTACCCTGTGAATATGACAGTTTGCCGTCCAACTCCCTGAGTTCTAAAGTGTAGCTGCACTCACATACTGTTATAAAAACAAAGTATTGCAAATGCTGGACATTGAAAATACAAACTGAAAGTGCTGGAGAAACTCGGTAGGTTTGACAAGTCTGAAGTAGAGTCACATTGGATTTAAAATGTGAAATACTATTTCTCTCTCCACAGGTGCTGCCAGATCTACTGAATTTCTCCAACATGTTCTGTTTTTATCTGTGTATTAATTGTCTAGTAAACTCACTACAGAAAGTCAAGTCCAGTTAATTATATAACATTATTAACGATGTAATAAGTTAGAAAGATTGAGGATTAAATTCGTTGGCAGAGAAAGAGTAATGATCTTTCTTTTCTATATCTTTATTTCTCTTTCTGCACTTAATTTAGCGTGAAAATAGCCTCTGTAATTTAACTTTCCTTATTCTATTTCTCTAACTTTAAATTCAATATTTACGCAGGGAGATTTTTGTTTTGTCATTTATTAAGATCTAGATGGCGTCACTATCCAATTATCAGCTCACACTTCCAACAAGTTGGGTGAGTTCAGCTGAAGAATGCCAAAATAAATACATAACAAATGCCAGATAATTACTTTTCAAAAACATACAGAAACTAGTTACAAGAATTGCTTATTGAGCATTCCAGCTTATTCATTGAGGTCCAGAAAGTAATACATTTTCTTCTGATATAGGCCATTGTAGTGTGCCAAAAGTAGTAAAATTAATCAAGAGTAGAAAGATGGTCTGCAAAAAATTAACCATCAAGTTAAAAGAACTTGGCTAATGCCAATTCTGTTGACAAATGACAAAGTCAGTCTGCTTTGTATTCTCTATATGATTCGAAAGGTTAAGAGTGAAACCAGCTATTGGCAGTTTCATTTGGCTGAAAGGCCTCTTTTGTGCTGTAAATAACTCTGTGATTCATTGAACAGAGCAACAACGTAAATCACACAGACACGTTAAATCTGTCCAATTGATGTTCATAGAAAATTGTATTGTGTAAGTTTGATGATGCATTCACAATAATGATTACATTTCATTAACCGTAACATGCTTATTTTGATGTGACTATATGGGCCGAGGAATGGCAGATAGAGTTTAATTTAGGAAGGATGTTGTGAAACTTGAAAGGGTTCAGAAAAGATTTACAAGGATGTTGCCAGGGTTGGAGGATTTGAGCTACAGGGAGAGGCTGAATAAGCTGGCACTGTTTTCCCTGGAGTGTCCGAGGCTGAGGGGCAACCTTACAGAGGTTTATAAACTCATGAGGGGACATGGGTAGGGTAAATAGACAAAGTCTTTTCCCTGGCATGAGGGAGTCCAGTGCTGGAGGGCATAAGTTTAGGGTGAGAGGGGAAAGATATAAAAGAGACCTAAGTGGCATCTTTTTCACGCAGAGGGTGGTATGTGTATGGAATGAGCTGCCAGAGGAAGTGGTGGAGGATGGTACAATTGCAACATTTATAAGGCATCTGGATTTATAAATTTCCAATTTATAAGCTATATGAATTGGAAGGGTTTGGGCAGGGTGCTGGCAAATGGAACTAGATTAGGTTGGGATATGTGGTCGGCATGGATGATTGGACCGAATTGCCTGTTTCCATGCTACACATCTCTCTGACTCTATGACTCCAGATAAGTATGTGATGTTACATTTTATTAAGGCAAACCAAGGCAGGACTTATGCTGTTAATGGTCGGATGCTGGGGAGAATCATGAGGGTTATGGATAAGATTAATAGCCAACGTCTGTTTCCTAGGTTGGGGGAGTCCAAAACTAGAGGGCATAGGTTTAAGGTGAGGGGGGGAGATTTAAAAGAACCTGAGGGGTAGCTTTTTCACATAGAGGGTGATGCATGTTTGGAATGAGCTGTTGGAGGAAGTGGTGGAGACTGTTACAATTGCAATATTTAAAAGGCATCTAGATAGGTATATGAACAGCAAGGGTTTAAAGGGATATGGGTCAAATTCTTGCAAATAGGATTAGGTCAGATTGGGATATCTGGTTGATGTGGTTGAGTTGCACCAAGTGTCTGTTTCCAGGTTGAATGACTCTGCGACTGTATACCCCCATTCATTTTTTCTGCCATGGCTTAATCCATTCTCCAATTTTCCAAAAGTCCAACCTAGCACAAATAAACTGTTTCCATTCCTTTACTGAGGTCTGCTGTTCTCCAATCAATTATATTTGTCCTTTACATTTGTCCAATATATTAAGATTGCTTTGGGATTACATCTTCAAACATTACTCAGTTAAGAAATCTGAATCATGAATGTATTCCATAATTAATGCATTCTGTCTGATATGTAAATGTCTGTATAATATATTATTTCCCTTAAGCGCTGTTTTAAATCTGACCAACAATTAACTTTCTGCACCACATAATTATAAATTGATTATGAGCTTTATCTTTATCCAACTCCTCCTTATGTCTGATTGCTACGCATTACAGTCTCTTATCTAGTTTTCTATCTTCTATCTGTCTTTGATCTATTTCTCTTTAAATGTGCTTTAGTCTCAACAATAGTCAACCCTCAGTCCAACAGAGTGCCTATACTCTTTTTTAAAAAAATCTAATCATGAGCTTTCTATTCTTCTGATTCTTTTTATCCATGTGCTTATTTATCTTTGCTTTTTCTCCTGGCTCATTTCTGTCCTGAATCAGTGAGATTGTCAATCACAACTAGATAGTGGCAAAACCAATTATTCTACTTATGCTGTTGCATTTTCCCTGTTCTTAGTTATGCATTCCCTCTCAATCAAAATTGTCTCCGTATACATTTTCATACACGTACATGACACATTTGGACCTTGTCTCATGAATGTTATAATCATAGCATACATCTTGTCATTATAAGGCAGCAAGCACGAAACTCAGAAGTTCTTACTATTTGGAGGCTGCAGAATCCTTAAAATCAAACAAATATGATGGGGCATTCCACGTTTTTGAAACTAAGCTCATCTCTGTTGCCTTTTGTAGATCTACATTTAAACAATGAGATGTCTCATAAGATTGTGCTGATAAGTAAATAATACATATCCAACTAGCATCCCTCTGCTATTGTACACTGTTGTTATTTCAGAGCATGAGAAATAGAAGCAGGAATAAGGCTATGCAGCCCACCATATCTGCTTTGCCATTCAACAAGGCCTTGGCTATCCTTCACCTGTAACTCCATCTTCCATATTATCTCTATACTCTCAAATCTTTGTTATGTTGCATCATTTGCTTGTGAAATAGACTTTTGAGGTTTCCACTATTTTGAGAGAACTCCCAAAGCCTTGATGTGCATGATTATCCCATCATGGATATCTCGCTGGAGTCGATATACAGTAGCCCCCCTGTACCCGCAGGGGATACGTTCCAGAGCATATTGCGGAAGCCCGAAACCGCAGATAAGAGCGAAATCATTCAATTAAATGGAAACGTGCCTTCTTGGCAGCCTACTGGTCCCTAAAATATTCCAGAATATTCCCTAAAAAATGTTCCAGCTGCGGTGAACTGCAGAGAACTGAGACCGCAGAAAACGATTCTGCGGATACGAGGGCAGCCCTGTAATTCACTTTTCTGAGATGTTACCTTCTCCTGCCCTTTGTGTGCCTATACTGCACACTTTGAAGTTGAACTCTCTGGCTAGACTGCTACTCTTCTGAGACCCTTTCTCTCTAACTAATCATTAACCTTGAGAAAGTCTATCCGACTCTCAGAAATCCTGTTCATTAACACAATGGTGTACATCACACTGAGTACAGCTCTCCTGTGCAATGTGTCTCTTCTCCTCCTCATGTTTTGGATATTTTTACTGTCTCTGCTGTACTGATGTTAGGGTCACATCATCATTAACATTTCTGTTGTGCATTTACTACACCCATTATTGCAATAAAACCAAAACCCTGGTGCTGTGAGGCTGCAGTGCTAACCACTGAGCCACTGTGCTGCCAGTAATAATCTGCAATTTCCAAACATTGGACTTGATCTATGTTTGTTTAAAAATTCCATTCACTTCAATTTTAGAACGAGCCTTCACAGTCTTGGTCACTGACTGGCCTGGTGCAACATTGGGTTCCTGCAGTCTTGCATTGGAATCTGACTACATTGATGCTCCCTTGGCACCTCGGACAGAGTCAAAAATTATGGTGCTAGAAAAGCACAGCCAGTCAGGCAGCATCCGAGGAGCAGGAGATGATAAGCTCTTCATCAGGAAGACCGGCTGTGCTTTTCCAGCATCACACTTTTTGACTCTGATCTCCAGCATCTGCAGTCCTCATTTTCTCCTTGTCCCTTAGGACACACATGTAGCTGAGCTGTTCATGCTGCTCTTGTAGCCCCGGCCTGAGTAATGTTTCTTTTTCACTCTTCCATGCGATGTCAGCATTTGTGGCTCAGACAGCATTAATTGGCTTTCCCTTGTTTTGGAAAAGCTGATGGTAAGCTGCCTTTCTGAACCACTGCACGTCTTTGAGTTGTCAAGCCATCCTCAATACTGATAGGAAAGGGGTTCCAGGATTTTGACCCAGTGACACTGGAGAAATGGCAATATGTTTCCAAGTTAGGATGGTGTGTGGGTTGGAGGGGAACTTGCAGGGGGTGGTGTTCCTATGTATCTGCTGCCCTTGTCCTTCTAGGTTGTAGAGATTGTAGATTTGGAAGGTACCACTGGAGTAGCCTTGCTGAGATGCTACTGTGTAACTTGTAGATGGTACACATTGCTGCCACTCTGTGTCAGTTATGAAGAGAGTGAACGTAATAGTTTGTAGCCAGTGATCCTTCTCATTTCTTTTCTTCTGTGCACAATTTCCATGCGAAGAACATCGAAGTGGTTGTGGCTACACTACTTAAAGGGAAGGCTGATTGGCATGCTAATCAAGTGGATTGCTTTGTCTTGATTATGTTGAGCTATCTGAATAATGCTGGAGCTGTTCCCACCCAAGAGAACAAAAAAGTGAAGAGTAATCCATCACATTTCTTACTTGTGCCTTGTGGGGGGTGAAAAGGCTTTGGGAGACAGGAGGTGAGTTAATCATCACAGAATTGCTAGCTTCTGACCTGCTAGTGTAGCCACAACATTGATATGGACAGTTCAGTTTCTGGTCAATTATAACTCACAGGGTGTTTTTGGATTCAGCCATGGCAATCCCATTGAATTTCAAAGGTAATGGTTACAATCTCTGATGTCACTCGCAGCTCACCTCTAGAACTCAGCCCCTTTGACCATATTTGGAGCAAGGTTATAATGAGTTCAGGAGCCAAATGGCCCTTGTGGAACCTGGTTTGAGGGTCAGTGAGCAGGTTATTCCTTTACAATACTGCTTGCTAGCACAGTCAACAACCCTTTCCATCAGTTTGCTGACTTTCAAAATTAGGCTGATGGGGCAGTAATTGGCCAAGTTAGACTTGTCCTGTTTTTTGTGTACAGGGCATACCTGGCCTATTTTATATATAGTCGGGCATATGCCAGTGTTGCAGTTATACTGGAGAGTTTAGCTAAGATCACTGCTAGTTCTTGAGCAAACGTCTGCAAGTTATCTTGCTAGATTGTTATCAGAGCCTATAGCCTTTACAGTATCCAGTGTCTTCAGTCATTTCTTGATATCACATGGATTAAATCAAATTTGCTGAAAGCTGGCATCTATGATGCTGGGGAGCTCATCTACTTGGCAGATGGATCATCTACTTGGCAGTTTTGCCTGATGTCAATTGCAAATGTTTCACCCTTGTCTTTTGCAATGATTGGATTCCCTTATCACTGAAGATGGTGAGGATCTAAAATCTGGATCTAGGCTGTTGTCAGGAGCAGCCATTTAATGCATGCTTTTATTAACTATAAAATGGCTTCTTAATGCAAGTAACATAAAATAACATAACAAAATGGCTTCTAGGAGCAAACTAACAATTCTGTTTAAAATGACATCTAACTCTGCTGAAAACTGCATTCCTGAACTAATTGAAAGAGATTAGCAAAAAATTCCCTGTTCATAGTATGAATTAACTAAGATTAGATTAGATTAGATTAGATTACATTACAGTGTAGAAACAGGCCCTTCGGGGCAACAAGTCCACACCGACCCGCCGAAGCGAAACCCACCCATACCCCTACATTTACCCCTTACCTAACACTACGGGCCATTTAGCATGGCTAATTCACCTGACCCTGCACATCTTTTGGACTGTGGGAGGAAACCGGAGCACCCGGAGGAAACCCACGCAGACACGGGGAGAACGTGCAAACTCCACACAGTCAGTCGCCTGAGGCGGGAATTGAACCCGGGTCTCAGGCGCTGTGAGGCAGCAGTGCTAACCACTGTGCCACCGTGCCGCCCACAACTAAGTAAGATATGACATTATAAAAGTATCCAAAACTGACCTTAGAAGACAGGTTTCAAGAGATAAAGAAGCCCACAAAACAAGTCAGTTTCCAGGAAATATCATTGGTTTAATTTTATGTCTATTTGTCATATCATTTCATTTTATTGGATTAATTTTGCAATTAAGGCTGTTCTGTTTGTTAAGAGACCAATAAAGGTTGCCTGTGTTTTAAGATTGCATGCAGCTTTTCCAGAGTACACAGAGGTGCTTAACCCCTTTGTTGCTGGATAACCTATGCCCGGCGTCATAATACATAGTTAAAACTTGCTAAAAGAGACCGAGCTGCCAGTGTTTATTTGACCGATCATGGAACCGAGAGACCCCTCTCAGGGGTCCAGTTTACAATGGGAGTATTTGTAGAGCCTCCACCTCCTAATTGTCTATCAGTGTTGGACTGGGTTGGACAAAGTCAGAAGTCACATGACTTCACCTGACGAAGGAACAGCACTCTGAAAGCTTATGATTTTGAAAAAGATCTGTTGAACTATGACCTGGTGTCATATGACTTCTCAATTAGTTCTTCAATTGTCCATCACCATACATGGATGGATGTGGCTAGACTGCAGAGTGTAGAGCTAAACTGTTGTTTTTGGGATCCCATTAGCCCTGTCTTCTTCCGCTGCTGCCATCTTTTTCAGATGTAACTTGTCCTTTGGTATGGCTTCACCAGGTTGACCCTTCATTTTTGGGTATGTCTGGTGCAATCCTGACATGCCTTCATGCACTTTATATTGAGCTAGGTTGACCTCCTGGCTTGAATGATAGAGTGGAGGCTAGACAAAGCCTAAAAGTCACAGATTATGATTGACTACAATTTTGCTGTTGCTGTTGGCTCACGGCACCTCACGGATACAGAGTTTAGAGTTGTTTGATGTATTTGATATCTAGACCATTTAGAATCATGGTAATGCCTCACAACATATAGCTAGCAGCCTACAACACTCTTCAACCTGGCTCCACCTGAGCTCCTGCTTCTGACCGTCTGGAATTCTATATTTCATTCCCACGATTGCTTTCTCATTTTTAATAGACCGGTTCCTCTTATTACTGAAAACAAAAAATGTTGGCAATCACAGTGGGTATTCAGTACATATTCCAGCATCTGCAGTAATTTGCCCCTAGTTCCTCTTGTTATTTCCTTCAGGATTTCAGAGCATCCTTTCAGGATTTCAAAATCAGCCTTGCTCTGATTTTGTGTCCATGAGGCTATTCTTTTGTTCAACATTGATAACATTTTAGATGGGAACTGTAGTGTTGCATGTTCCTTTAAAATGATGGTTAGTTTGCAAACATTTTTCGTTACATCTTTAGTAAGAACATTCATGATATAAAGTCAATAAATCTTGAGATTAAGGTATAATCTCAAAAACTAGAAACGCACGTGTCAATATTTGTTGAAGATTAAACATGATAAAATATTTTATGCCTTTGACCCAACTTTTAGAGGTAGTGATGAATCTGCATCCAACTTTTAACTTCTATTTTCTTTTCGGGATGATGAAGATGGATCTTAGCAAATATGGTTGAAACACCAGATGGAATTATTTGTGACACTCGATTTAACTTTTGCAGGAGCCGCCAGGAGTTTAAAAAGTGATTTTAAAAAAGAGAACAAATTAGTTGGTGTAAAACTAAAACTAAAACAACTGGCATTACTTAGAACATGGAACATTGCAGCGCAGTACAGGTCCTTCGGCCCTTGATATTGCACCAACCTGTGGAACCAATCTGAAGCTATCAATCCTACACTACAGACAACCTCGATTATCCGAATATCAATTATCCGAATATCAATTATCCGAATATCGGAATATCCGAAGGAGATCGCAAGGTCCCGATCGAAGCATTATATCAAAGACATGTTTCCAACGCTGATCATGTGTTTTGTTTACACTAATTAAAAGTGAATTCGGCTTACTGAAATGCTGCCGAGAACAGTCCTGGATTGTTGGGAACCCAGGCACCATCTCCAAATGATTGACCTCCCGCCCTCTCTCTCTCCCCTCACACACTTTCCCAGGAGTTCTACACTGGCGTGTACACTAAAGCCCCCTTCCCCGGATAATCTCTCCAACATTGTCCTATACAGGGCAAAAGTGGAGTGTGTGTGTGTGCTATTTGGAGACTTACCCCCAAAAGACGGCAGCAGCAGCAGTCTTGTTTTTGGTGCCCAGTCTGGCTGCCCCGGAGAGGAGACAAGGGTGGGGGGCTGGTAGGGGCAGGGTGGGGACGGGGGTTGGGGGCGGGTGGAGAGGCTGTTTTGGACGTGATTGAGCGTGTTGGTCAGGGTTGGGAGGTTGGGGGGAATGGGGGTGTTCTCTGAAACGCTCCGCAAGT
>NC_057727.1:15273416-15277881 GCF_004010195.1 Chiloscyllium plagiosum | reverse complement strand
GGGTACTGCTGGATGGATTTGGGAGCAGGGCAGGCGGTGTTGCATAGAATTGGGAGGTGAGGGAGCAGTGTTGGATGGGATTGGGGGATGGGGCTGGGCAAAGGGGGGCAGTGTTGAGAGGTGTGAGGGAAGAGCAAAGGACTTCTGGGAAGGTGAGTCTAACTGTTTAAAACACTTACCTCAGGCATCGGGGCCTCCATTTACTGAGCGGTGCGAGGAAGAAGCAAAGGAATTCTGGGAAGTTTTTAAGTGGGTGAGATCTAAACCCGAGACCCTATACTGTAGGGACTCAGACTCCCTCCCACCCACCTCCTCAAACCTTACTAAGAGTCTGTAAACTCGGTAACTTTTCGGGTTTCTTTGTTTTTCTTCTCTTCCTTTGTTTTGTCCTGTGCGGGCTTTCAGAGTAGTGGGATATGGATGTTAAGGCAGTTGCATGTTCCTCCTGCAGAATGTGGTAGGTGAGAGACACTTCACATGTCTCTGCCGACTACATCTGCGGGAAGTGCACCCCACTCCAGCTCCTCGAAAACCGAGTTAGGGAACTGGAGCTGGAGCTGAATGAACTTCAGATCATCCGGGAGGCTGAGGGAGAAATTGAGAGGATGTACCAGGAGGTGGTCACTTCCCGGACATAGGATAAGGACAGCTGGGTTACAGTCGGGGGGGGGGGAAGGGAACCGACAGTTAGAGCAGGGATTCCCTGTGGCCGTTCCCCTCAGCAATAAGTATACTGTTTTGGGTACTGCTGGTGGGGACAGCCTACCAGAGGAAAGCCATAGTTGTCAGGTCTCTAGCACTGTGCCTGGCACTGTGGCTCAGAAGGGAAGGGGGGAGAATAGAAAGTGCTAGTGGTGGGGGACTCAATAGTTAGATAGATTGACAGGAGATTTTGTGGTCAGGAACGGGACTCCCGGAAGGTATGTTGCCTCCCTCGTGCCAGGGTCCGGGATGTCACCGATTGGGTTTACAAGATTCTGAAGGGGGTGGGTGAGCAGCCAGAAATCGTGGTACATAGTGGCACCAATGATATAGCCAGGAAAGGGATTGAGGATCTGAAAAGTGACTACAGAGAGTTAGGTTGGAAGCTGAAGAACAGGACGAGTAGAGTAGTGATCTCAGGTTTGCTACTGGTGCCACGAGATAGTGAGCTGAGGAACAGTCAGTAAATTTAGCTTAACACGTGGCTGTGAGGCTGGTGCAGGAGGGGGGGTTCAGATACCTAGATCATTGGGATACCTTCTGGGGAAGGTGGGACCTGCACATGAAGGATGGGTTGCACCTGAAGGAGGGGGGGTTCAGATACCTAGATCATTGGGATACCTTCTGGGGAAGGTTGGGACCTGCTCATGAAGGATGGGTTGCACCTGAACTGGAGGGGCACAAATGTCCTGAGGGGGAGATTTGCTCATGCGATTCGGGAGGGTTTAAACTAGTTTGGCAGGGGGGGTGGGAATCAGAGCCACATATCTGAGAGGGGGACAGTTGCAGATGGGGCAGTGACAGGATGTAGTGAATCTATCGGGAAAATTTCTCATGTGATGAAACACAGGGATTGGTTTAAGTGTGTCTGCTCCAATGCAAGGAGTGTCAGACGCAAGAGTGACGAACTTAGAGCATGGATCAGTACTTGGGGCTACGATGTTGTGGCCATAACGGAGACGTGGGTTTCACAGGGGCAGGAACGGTTGCTTGGTGTTCCAGGGTTTAGAACATTTAAAAAGAATAGGGAGGGTGGAAAACGAGGAGGGGGTGTAGCATTGCTAATCAGAGAGTGCATCACAGCTACAGAAACGAAGGTTGTTGAGGAAAGTCTGTCTGCTGAGTCAGTATGGGTGGGAGTTAGGAACAGCAAGGGAACAGCCACTGCATTGGGGGTTTTCTACAGGCCACATAATAGCAGTAGAGAGATCGAAGAACACACAGGCGGGCAGATTCTGGAAAAATGCAGAGTTAGCAGGGTTGTTGTTATGCGTGATTTCAACTTTCCCAATATCGACTGGAACCTCCTAAGTGCAGATGGTTTGGATGGAGCCGTTTTTGTCAGGTGTGTTCAGGAGGGATTCCTTACTCAGTATGTAAACAGACCGACGAGGGGAGAGGCCATTTTGGATTTGGTGCTCGGCAATGAGCCAGGACAGGTGTCAGATCTCACAGTGGGAGAACACTTTGGTGACAGTAATCACAACTGCCTAACATTTACCATAGCCTTAGAGAGGGAAAGTAGCAGTTACCAAGGGAAGATATTTAATTCGGGAAAAGGAAATTATGATGCTATCAGACAGGAGTTGGGAAGTACAGACTGGGAGCAATTGTTCCACAGAAAGGGCACAGCGGACATGTGGAGACTATTTAAGGAGCAGTTGTTGCGAGTGATGCACGCATTTATTCCTCTGAGACAGGTAAGAAGGAATAAGATTAAGAAACCTTGGATGACGAGAACAGAGGAGCTTCTTGTCAAAAGGAAGAAGGCAGCTTATGTAAGGTGGAGGAAGAAAGGATCTCGCACAGCTTTAGAGGATTACAGGCTTGCTAGAAAGGAGCTCAGAAATGGACTGAGGAGAGCCAGGAGGGGACACAAAAAAGACTTTGCAAATAGAATTAGGGAGAACCTGAAGGCATTTTACTCATACGTGAGGAATAAGAGAATGATCAGGGAGAAGGTAGGGCCGACCAGGGATGGCGTAGGGAAATTGTGCATGGAGTCTGAGCGGATAGGGGAAGCAAGGGAAGCCCTAAATGAATATTTTGCTTCAGTTTTCTCTAAGGAAAGGGACCTTGTTGTGAACAAGAACTTTGAGAAGCTGGGATACAGGCTTGACCAGATCAAAATTGATGAAGTTGATGGAAATTGTGGAAAACATTAAGATTGATAAGTCCCCAGAGCCAGAGCAGATTTATCCAAGGCTGCTCCGGGAAGCGAGAAATGAGGTTGCTAAGCCGCAGGCGAAGATCTTAGCCTCCTCACTTTCCACGGGAGTCGTACCGGATGATTGGAAGGAGGCAAATGTTGTTCCTCTTTTCAAGAAGGGTAATAGGGAAATCCTGGGCAATTACAGACCAGCTAGTCTTACGTCTGTGGTCAGCAAGGTTTTGGAAAGAATTCTGAGGGATAGGATTTATGACTATTTGGCAAAACATAGTGTGATTAAATGCAGTCAGCGTGGCTTTGTGAGGGGCAGATCATGCTTCACAAACCTTATTGAGTTCTTTGAGAAGGTGACAAGACAGGTCGACGAAGGTCAAGCAGCGGATGTGGTGTATATGGATTTCAGCAAGACATTTGATAAGGTTCCCCATGGTAGGCTCATTCATAAAGTCAGAAAGGATGGGATACAGGGAGATTTGGCTATCTGGATTCAGAATTGATTGGCTGACAGAAGGCAGAGAGTGGTTGTAGATGGAAAGTATTCTGCCTGGAGGTCAGTGTTGAGTGGGGTCCTGCAGGGCTCTGTTCTTGGGCCTCTGCTTTTCGTAGTTTTTAATAAATGACTTGGACAAGGGGGGGTTGAGGGATGGGTTAGTAAATTTGCAGATGACACAAAGGTTGGAGGTGCAGTCGATAGTTTAGAGGGCTATTACAGGCTGCAGCGCAACAGAGACAGGATGCAGAACTGGGCTGAGAAATGGCAGATGGAGTTCAACCTGGATAAATGCGAAGTGATGCATTTTGGAAGGTCGAACTCGAATGCTGAGTATAGGATTAAAGACAGGATCCTTGGCAGTGTGGAGGAACAGAGGGATCAGGGAGTGCAAGTACATAGATCCCTCAAAGTTGCCACCCAAGTGGATGGGATTGTTAAGAAAGCATATGGTGTTTTGGTTTTCATTAACAGAGGGATCAAGTTTAAGAGCTGTGAGGGTTTTGCTACAGCTCTACAAGTCCCTGGTGAGACCACACTTGGAATATTGTGTCCATTTCTGGTTGCCCTACTATAAGAAAGATACAGAGGCTTTGGAGAGGGTGCAAAGAAGGTTTACCAGGATGCTGCCTGGACTGGAGGTCTTGCCTTACAAAGAAAGGTTGAAAAAGCTCTGACTTTTCTCTCTGGAGAGAAGGAGGAAGAGAGGAGACCTGATCGAGGTATACAAGATAATGAGTGGCATAGGTAGAGTCAATAGCCAGAGACTTTTCCCCAGGGCAGGATTGACTGGTACGAGGTGTCATAGTCATAGTTTTCAGATATTAGGGGAAAGGTATAGAGGGGACGTCAGAGGAAGGTTCTTTACGCAGAGAGTTGTGAATGCATGGAATGAATTGCCAGCGGTAGTGGTGGAAGCAGAGTCATTAGGGACAATTAAGCGATTGCACATGGAGAGCAGTGAGTTGAGGGGTGTGTAGGTTAAGTTATTATATTTTAAATTAGGATTAAACCTCGGCACAACATCGTGGGCCAAAGGACCTGTTCTGTGCTGTACTTTTCATGTTCTATTCTATATTCTATGTTGAACAGGTTTGGGGGGA
>NC_057727.1:15250838-15272809 GCF_004010195.1 Chiloscyllium plagiosum | reverse complement strand
GACGGGGGCGGTGTTGGGTGGGGTTTGGGGTGTGTGGGGGCGATGTTGGGTGGGCGGGCGAGGGGGCGGTGTTGGACAGGGTTGGGGGTGGGGATGGGGCGGGCCAATGTTGGATGGGGTTGGGGGCGGGCGGGGGGCGGGGGCAGTGTTCTATGGGGCTGGGGGCGCAGGGGTGGAGTTGGACGGGGGCCGGGTGGGTGGGCGGAGCGCGGCAGCTCACGCGCGGTGTGCTGCTGTTTAGTCTCAAGAACGGGGAGCAGACTTAACAGAAAACACCAAGCCCCAGAGGAGAGGCATTGAATCAATTAACCGAATAATCAATTATCCGAACGAAATACTGCCCGCCCATCTCATTCAGATAATCGAGCTTCCTCTGTATTCCATTTTCACCCATATGTTTATCCAAAGACCATTTAATGCCCTTAAAGTTGGCGAGTCTACTACTGTTACAGACAGTGTGTTCCATGCCCCTACAACTCTCTGAACAAAGAAACTACCTCTGACATCTGTCCTATATCTATCACCCCTCAGTTTAAAGCTATGTCCCTTGTGCTAGTCATCCCATCCAAGGAAAAAAAGGTCTCACTGTCCACCCTATCTAACCCTCTGATTATCTTATATGTCTCAATTACGTCACCTCTTAACCTTCTTATCTCTAATGAAAACAGCCTCAAGTCCTTCAGTCTTTCCTCATAAGACCTTCCCTCCATATGGGCAACATCCCAGTAAATCACCTCTGAATCCTTTCCAAAGCTTCCATATAATGTGGTGACGAGAACTGTATGCAATACTCCAAGTGTGGCTGCACCAGAGTTTTGTACAGCTGCAGCATGACCTCATCGTTCCAAAACTCAATCCCTCTATTAATAAAAGTTAACATACTGTATGCCTTCTTAACAACCCTATCAACCTGGGTGGAAGCTTTCAGGGATCTATGTACATGGACACTGAGATCTCTCTGCTCATCTACACTACCAAGAATCTTACCATTAGCCAAGTACTCTTTATTCCTGTTGCTCCTTCTAAAGTGAATCACCTCACACCTTTCCACATTAAACTCCATTTGCCACCTCTCAGTCCAGCTCTGCAGCTTATCTATGTCCCTATGCAATCTGCAACATCCTTCAGCACTGTCCATAACTCCACCAACCTTAGTGTCATCCACAAATTTACTAACCCATCCTTCTACACCCTCATCCAGTTCATTTATAAAAATGACAAATAACAGTGGACCCAAAACAGATCCTTGTGGTACACCACTAGTAACTGAACTCCTCGATGAACATCTCCCATCAATCACCACCCTCTGTCTCCTTTCAGCTAGCCAATTTATGATCCAAATCACTATATCACCCTCAATCCCATGCCTCCATATTTTGTGCGATAGGCTGCCTTGGGGAACCTTATCAAACGCCTTACTGAAATCCATATGCACCATTTCAACAGCTTTACCTCATCCAACTGTTTGACCACCTTCTCAAAGAACTCAATAAGGTTTGTGAGGCATAACCTACCCTTCACAAAACCTTGTTGACTTTCACTAATCAACTTACTCCTTTCTAGGTGATTATAAATCCTATCGTTTATAACCTTTTCCAATGCAGCCCACAACTGAAGTAAAGCTCACTGGTTTATAATTACCAGGGTTGTCTCTACTCCCCTTCTTGAATAAGGGAACAACATTTGCTATCCTCCAGTTTTCTGGCACTATTCCTGTAGACAATGATGACATGAAGATCAAAGACAAAGGTTTTACAATCTCCTCCCTGGCTTCTCAGAAAATCCTAGGATAAATCCCATCTGGCCAGGGAGACTTACCTATTTTCACACTTTTCAGAATTGCTAACACCTCCTCCTTGTGAACCTCAATCCCGTCTAGCCTAGTAGCCTGTATCTCAGCATTCTCCTCAACAATATTGCCTTTTGCCAATGTGAATACCGATGAAAAATATTCATTTAGTCTTCTCCTATTTCCTCGGACTCGATGCACAACTTCCCATTACGATCCTTGATTAGCCTGAATCTTACACGAGTCATTCTTTTATGCCTGATATGCCTATAGAAAGCTTTAGTGTTTTCCTTGATCTTATCTGCCAACAATCTCTCATGTCACCTGCTGGCTCTTCTCAGTTCTCTCTTTCAATCTTTCTTGGATAGCTTGTAACTCTCAAGCACCCTAACTGCACCTTCACATCTCATCCTAACATAAGTCTTCTTCTTCCTCTTGACAAGAGAATCAACTTCTTTAGTAAACCACGGCTCCCTCACTCAACCACTTCGTCCCAGTCTGATTGATACATACTCAGGAAGTACATGCAATGGCTGTTCCTTGAAAAAGCTCCACATTTCAATTGTGCCCATCCCCTGCAGTTTCCTTCCCCATTCTGTGCATCCTAAATCTTGCCTAATCACATCATAATTGCCTTCCCCCAGTTATAACTCTTGCTCTGCAGTATATACCTATCCTTTTCCATCACTAAAGTAAACATAACCGAACTGTGGTCACTATCAGCAAAGTGCTCACCTGCCTCCAAATCTAATACCTGATCAGAGGTCAGATCAGTTTTCCTTCGTGTGAATCCAAGGAAAGCAATGGAACCAAATGGAGTACCAGGCCATGCACTCAGAGCATGCACAGATCAACTGGCAGAGGCCTTCTTGGACATCTTCAACCTCGCCCTGCAGCAGGCCACTGTCCCTGCCTGTTTCAACAAGGCCAACATCATCAGGCTCATGCAGCGTGTCTCAATGACTGCCGCCCAGTGGCCCTTACTTCGATGGTCATCAAGTGCTTGGAAAGGCTGGTCATGGTATTAATCAACTCCAGCTTCCCCACTACACTTGACCCACTCCAATTTGGCTATCGGACCAACAGATCCATGTCAGATGCCATAAAACGTGCCCTTCACTCCTTCCTAGAACATCTTGACACCAAGAACAGCTACGTAAGAATCCTACTCATTGACTACAGTTCAGCCTTCAACACTATCATCCCCTCGAGTCTGATAACTAAACTTAGTGATCTTGGGCTAAGCCCCACTCTCTGCAACTGGATCCTCAGTTTCATGACCCACAGGCCACTATCAGTGAAGATTGGGGACAATATTTCATCTTTTCATTAACACTCAACACTGGAGCCCCCAAGGGGTGGGGGAGGAGGTACTCAGCCCCCTACTGTACTCACTATATACCGTTGACTGTGTTGCCAAATACCAGACTAATGCCATTTACAAGTTCGCTGATGACACCACCATAGTCAGTTGAATCTCAGATGGCGACGAAATAGACTACAGATGGGAGGTGGAAGACCTGGAAAAACGGTGCACTGAGAACAACCTAGCTCTCAATGCTAGCAAAACCAAGGAACTCATTATTGACTTTCGGCAGGATGTTACTCGTTCCCCCCTACACATTAACAGCACAGAGGCGGAACGAGTGGAGAGTGTCAAGCTCCTGGGAGTGGTCATCCACAACAAGTTTTCTTGGACTCTTCATGTGGACGCACTGGTTACAAAGGCCCAACAACATCTCTTCTTCCTCAGGCAGCTGAGGAAATTTGGCATGATGGCAAAGATCCTTGCCAACTTTTATAGGTTTGCCATCGAGAGCATTCTGTCTGGATGTATCACTGCCTGGTATGGCAACTGTACCATTCAAGATCGGAGACGGTTACAGAGAGTGGTGAACTCAGCCCGGACAATCACAAAGGCCAACCTCCCATCTATAGAATCCATCTACCAGGCCTGCTGTCAAGGAAAGGCCGCCAGCATTCTCAAAGATCCATCTCACCCTAGCAATGTTTTTCTACAACCTCTACCATCAGGGAGAAGGTACAGAAGCCTGAACACATGCACCAGTCGGTTTTGAAACAGTTTCTACCCTACTGTTGTTAAAATACTGAATGGACTCACAAACTCTTAATATTCACCTGTACCTGTGTTTTTGCCGCTCTTTACCTATTATTTACTTATCTATGCTACTTAACTCTGTGATCTGCCTGTATTGCTCGCAAGACAAAGCTTTTCACTGTGTCTCAGTATACATGATAATAAATTCAATTCAATTCACCTGGCCAGGTTCATTACCCAGTACCAAATCCAATGTGGCCTCTCCCTTGTTGACCTGTCTACATACTGTCAGGAAACCCTCCAACACACATTGTCAAAACTGACCCATCTAAAGTACTCAAACTATAGTATTTCCAGTCAATATTTGGAAAGTTAAAGTCCCCTTAAACAACTATCCTGTCACTCTCGCTCCTATCCAGAATCATCTTTGCTATCCTATCTTTTACATCTCTGGAACTATTCGGAGGCCTATAGAAAACTCCCAACAAGGTGACCTTGCCTTTCCTGTTTCTAACTTCAGTCCATACTACCTTTGTAGACGAGTCCTCAAACACCCTTTCTGGCACCGTAATGCTGTCCTTGACTAACAATGCCACACCTCCTCCTCTTTTACCATTTTCTCTGTTGTTACTGAAACATCTAAATGCCGGAACCTGCAACAACCATTCCTGTTCCTGCTCTATCCACGTTTCCAAAATGGCAACATCATTGGAGTCCTAGAGATCAAACCATGCTGCAAGTTTAGATTAGATTAGATTACATTACATTACAGTGTGGAAACAGGCCCTTCCAGTGCTAACCACTGTGCCACCGTGCCACCCACTCACCCGTCTTATTCTGGATGCTCCTGGTGTTGAAATAGACACACTTCAAGCCACCTTCCTGCTTGCCAGTGCACTCTTGCATCCTTGAAACCATACTTCTGACCGCACTACTCTCAACCCTCCTTGACACTGGGACTACAATTCAGGTTCCCAGCCCCTGCTGAATTAATTTAAACCTTCCTGAAGAGCATTAACAAATTTCTTCCCCAGGATACTGGGGCCCCTTGGTTCAGGTGTAGATACATACACTTAACTGTGTATGTGACTGAAGAAGAAAGGTATTGGGGGTGGCTCAATAGATGAGAAGAGAGCCTAAGGGTAATTTTCAATTTTCGTTCCTGGGTACAAATGTTTTGGAACATCCATCCATTGTGCAATGCTGTCATGTTTTTATACAGGTGTTGTCAGGGTTTCACAATTTTACCATGTGGTAAAGATTGCTCAGTAAAACAAAGCAAGCTTTGACAGCATGGTGACTCACCTGTTAGTACGGCCGCCTCACAGCACCAGGTACCTATGTGCAATTCCACACTTGGATGACTGTGTCAAATTTGCACATTCTCCCTGTGTCTGCATGTATTTCTTGCCCACAGGTTAGATGGATTGGCCATGCTAAATTGCCCAGAGTGTCTAGGGGTGTGCAGGCTAGGTGGGTTAGCCATGGGAAATATGGGGCTGCAGGGATGGGATAGGGGCTTGGATCTGGATAGGCTGGTCTTTGGAGGTTCAGTGCAGACCTGATGGACCAAAAGGCCTGCTTGCACACTGCAGAAATTTAATGATTGTATCGTGGCAAAAGTGTTCAATATCAAAATTTTCCTACTTGTTTCCAAATCCTTCTATAATCAGCTCCCTTCCTACCTATGTAACCTAGATAGCTCTTGGCTCATGCTTGAAATGTTGACTCTCCTGCTCCTCGGATGCTGTGTGACCAGCTGTGCTTTACCAGGACCACACCTTTTGACTCTGATCTCCAGCATCTGCAGTCTTCACTTTCTCCCTCTATCTGGATGGCGTGGACTATGGCGAGAAAGTTGGGACAATATGGTGAGAAGGGAAAAAAGTTGAAATTCTTGACATCGAGAAAGCAAAGTCTAATTTTTACCATGAGGTTTCAATGGGTTGATGAGAAT
Organism: Chiloscyllium plagiosum; assembly: GCF_004010195.1. Classification (NCBI taxonomy): domain Eukaryota; kingdom Metazoa; phylum Chordata; class Chondrichthyes; order Orectolobiformes; family Hemiscylliidae; genus Chiloscyllium; species Chiloscyllium plagiosum. The sequence continues at coordinate 15,267,004 of NC_057727.1, read as the reverse complement.
CTTGCTAGCTAGCAGCGAAGGTTCCAGTTGCTTGCGCTGTCATCTCATTATTACTTAACCCCACCTCATTTATATTCAAATCGCTATTCTGTCAGGTAGATATTAGATGTTGCTAATTCCTGCCCTGAAAGTCAGAGTCAAGAGGGTGGTGTTGGAAAAGCACAGCAAGTCAGGCAGCATCCGATAAGCAGGAGAATCAACATGTCGGTCAAGCCCTTCATCAGGAATGCAGCATGCATCCTAATGAAGGGCTTATGCCCGAAATGTCGACTCTCCTGCTCCTTGGATGCTGCCTGACCTAATGTGCTTTTCCAGCACCACACTCTCGACTCTGGTCTCCAGCATCTGCAGCCCTCACTTTCTCCTGAAAGTCAGAGTCTTTATCTGGTAGTTGCAGCCACTGGCACCTTCTCGGGACCTTTCACTGACCAATACTCCTCTACACCTCAGGGCACATTCCATGGGTAATGATTGCCCATAGATATCAGCATCAGCAAAGCACTAACCTTACCTCATCATTATAGCACATCTCAGACTAACTTATCAAACAGTTCAACAGCTGTGACTAGGTGCAGTGCCGCAGGAGGATGTTGTGTTTCTTCGCATCTGCCACAGTCGGTGCCACTATTTGGTCCCATAATTGTGTCTTATCATAATAAGACAGCCTCTGTACAAGTCTGCCTTACACACTCTTGGATGATAGACATCTCCATCGCATGCCTCATATCTAATCAATGTCTTTCACTTCATTGCCTCTCCCCATCTACAACTAAAGAGCAAAATTAGTGACAGGGGAGTGGGAACCAGAGAAGTAAATCAGCTAGGAGGATAATTGAAGTGAAGGTAGGGGTTAAGTGATGGAAGTCCAATAGGAAGAACAAGCAGGGCCAGGTTAATGAAAATGGCAGTACTGGCAGTCTGAAGGGTATTTTTTTCAATGCAAGGATTATAACAGGTAAGACAGATGAGCTTAGAGGGTGGATGAGTATATGGAACTATGATGTTGTACACAGATGCATGAAGAGAGAATAATTGGAGGGTTCATCCAGTGAGACCATATAGGTAGAACACAGATCATGGAAAGATATATAAACAACAGAATTATTGTAGTGGGTGATTTTAACTTCCTCAATATTGACTGGGGCTCCCTTAGTGCCAGGGGCTTGGATGGTGACAAACAAGCTGCAAATGCTGGAATCCAAAGTAGACCAGCAGGAGGCTGGAAGAACACAGCAAGCCAGGCAGCATCAGGAGGTGGAGAAGTCGATGTTTTGTTTATAACCCTTCTTCAGGAAGTAGTGGGAACTGCAGATAAAGAGAGGGTGGGGACAGTATTGGGTGGGGAGAGGGATGGAATAGTGAGGGGGTGATAGCTAAACACATTTAGAGGGAACAATCTGGTTGGTCGATGGGAGGAATGAATCTGGTTGGTAGCTGGAAGGAAGGGTTGGTAGGTGGAATGGAAGGAAGGGCGAAGCGCTAGAAAGGGAGTCGGGGGATGGGTGGGAAGGTTATTTGAAATTGAAAATAATCAGTGTTGAGTCCTCCGGGCTGTAGGCTGCCCAGGTGGAAGATAAGGTGTTGTTCCTCAATTTGTGGTTGATTCACTGTGGCAGTGGAGGAGGCCGAGGATGGACATATGAGGAAGGGAGTAGGATAAAAGATGCAAAACCTGCCAGGACACTACTCCCTCCTTACTTCCACCAGGGCCCCAAACAGTCCTTCCAGGTGAAACAGAAGTACACCTACCCCTCCTCCAACCTAGTTTACTCTATCCAGTGCTCCCAATGCTCCCACAGGGCCAGCCTGTCACCACCAATTTCAATTCCCCTTTCCTTTACCACTCCCTGTCCGACAGGTTAAATTCAGGTAAATACAAGGTGCTACGTTTTGGAGTGTGACCTTGGAGTGCAGGTTCATAGTTCCTTAAAAGTGGAGTCACAGGAAGATAGGATAGTGAAGAAGGCGTTTGGTATGCTTTCCTTTATTGGTCAGAGTATTGAGTACAGGAGTTGGGAGGTCATGTTGTGGCTGTACAGGACATTGCTTTTTAGGCCACTGTTAGAATATTGTGTGCAATTCTGGTCTCCTTCCTAGCGGAAGGATGTTTTGAAATTTGAAAGGGTTAAGAAAATATTTACAAGGATGTTGCTAGAGTTGAAGGATTTGAACTATAGGAAGAGGCTGAATAGGCTGGGGCTGATTTCCCTGGAGCATCAGAGGCTGAAGGGTGACCTTATAAAATCATGAGGAGCATGGATAGGGTAAATAGACAAAGTATTTTCCTTGGGATGGGGAATCCAAAACTAGAGGGCATAGGTTTAGGGTGAGAGGGGAAAGATATAAAAGAGACCTAAGGGGCAACTTTTTCATGCAGAGGGTGGTGCGTGTATGGAATGAGTTGTCAGAGGAAGTGGAGGCTGGTACAATTACAACATTTAAAAGACATCTGGATGGAAATGTAAACAGGAAGGGATGGATGAGTTGGACCGAAGGGTCTGTTTCAGTGCCCTACACTCTATGACTTTATGACTCTATCTGAATGGCATGGACTATGGCAAGAAAGTTGGGACAATATGGTGAGAAGAAAAAAGTTGAAATTCTTGACATCGAGAAAGCAAAGTCTAATTTTTACCATGAGGTTTCAATGGGTTGATGAGAATCTTGTTAGTTAGCAGCGAAGGTTCCAGTTGCTTGCGCTGTCATCTCATTATTACTTAACCCTACCTCATTTATATTCAAATCGCTATTCTATCAGGTAGATATTAGATGTTGCTAATTCCTGCCCTGAAAGTCAGAGTTGAGAGGGTGGTTCTGGAAAAGCACAGCAGGTCAGGTAGCATCCGATAAGCAAGAGAATCAACATGTCGATCAAGCTCTTCATCAGGAATGCAGAATGCATCCTAATGAAGGGCTTATGCCCAAAATGTTGACGCTCCTGCTCCTTGGATGCTGCCTGACCTGCTGTGCTTTTCCAGCACCACACTCTCGACTCTGGTCTCCAGCATCTGCAGCCCTCACTTTCTCCTGAAAGTCAGAGCATTTTTCTGGCAGCTGCAGCCATTGGCACCGTTTTGGACCTTTCACTGGCCAACACTTCCCTACACTTCAGGGCACACTCCATGGGAAATGATTTCCCATAGATATCAGCATCAGCAAAGCATTAACCTGACCTCATCATTATAGCATATCTCAGACTAACTTACCAAACAGTTCTATGGTTCTCCACCAATGCAGACTCAATCATCTTAATTCTTTTCTCGTACAAGCCCTTCACCTGAGAATCTCCCAAATGAAACTTCTCTGGACTACTTCCAAGACAAACATGCCACACCTTAAACAAGAAGATTATTACTGTACACACAACTGGTCTGATGTGTTCTCACATGCTCCAAACAATTTGCCTTTCTTGCTGTCTTTTCACACCAATGTTTTGTGATTCATGTACAAACCCACCCAGATTCCTCTGTACTGCAACATTCTGCAGTCTCATTCCGAATGGACACCTCATACATTTAATTTCACATTCTACCTCATCGGAAAAGCTTTTGGCCTTCTTGTAACCTTTTTTATATTCCTTCGCAGACTGTTTCGGCAGAATTCTCTTTTCTGAGGCCAAGTGTCATGCCAGGCTCAAAAAGTAGGAGGAATGTACTCCCGAAAGGAGGGAGCAGGGTGGTGGTTGTTGTTTTGGAGTTCTCGTAGGATTACATTCTTTAAAAATGATTACATAATCATGCATAGGTAAAAGGACAAGATTAGAAGAACGTGAGAACTGCCGATGCTGGAGAGTCAGAATCAAAATGTGTGGTGCTAGAAAAGCACAGCAGGTCAGCCAGTATCTGAGGAGCAGGTGAGTTGATATTTCGGGCATGTGCTCTTCATCAGGACTGGGGAAGGGGAAGGTGGCTGAGAAATAAATAGGGTTTCGGAGTTGGGCCTGGGGGTTATGGTGGGTGGGATGGGTGATAGGTAGATGCAGGTGGGGGGTGATTGTGATAGGTAGGTGGGGAGGATAGAGCAGGTAGGTGGGAACAAAGGTGGACACGTAGGTCAGGTCAAGAGGGAGGTGACAAGTTGGAGGTTTGGATCTGAGATGAGGTGGGGGGAGGGGAGATGAGGAAACTGGTGAAGTTAATGTTGATACCTTGTGGTTGTAGTGCCCCAAGGCAGTAAATATTACCTCCTGCCAAAACCTCCTGTGCTCCAACTCTTAAAAGGCACTCAGCCAACACTTCACTCACTGAGTACAGGACCATCAGAGGACTTAGCATCCTAGCTCACATCCAACCCTGGAGATGGCATGGTAGAAACAGAAGGCAACGCCTACATTTGGTGACTGTCCCTTTGCTAGGGGTTGCTGTTGCAGAGTGAGTGCAGGGCCACCCTATTCCCTAGGGAGGGCAATAAGAAGTGTATCATGCCTGATGAAAGCATCAGATGGCTGAAGGGGACTGATAAAGGGCTTATGCCAAAAACATCGACTCTCATGCTCCTCGATGCTGCCTGACCTGCTGTGCTTTTCCAGCATCACCTTTTTCAACTCTGACTCTCCAGCATATGCAGTCCTCACTTTCTCCTGACGGGGGCAGTGTGTGACCAGATGCAGTGCCGCAGGAGAATGTGGGGTTTCTTGTCGTCTGCCACAGTCAGTGCCACTGTCTAGTCATTCTTTTATGATCCCATAACTGTGCCTTATCATAGTGCTGGAAAAGCACAGCAGGTCAGGCAGCATACGAGGAGCAGAAAAATCAACATTTCAGGCAAAAGTCCAAAACATTGATTTTCTTGCTCCTTGGATGCTGCCTGGCCTGCTGTATTTTTCCAGCACCACACTAATCTTCACTCTAATCTCCAGCATCAGCAGTACCACCTCTGCCCAGCCCCTGTACATGTCTGCTTTACATTCCTCCCATCTGTCAACCAGGCCATACCCTTTACCTGTGTTCATGTATCAGCACCTCACAAATCCACTCTTCTCCCCATCCCCCCCTCTTTATCTGCAACTCCCCTGTCCCCACCTCCAATCCTGAAGAAGAGTTATACCCGAAATGTCGACTTCTCCACCTTCTGATGCTGCCTGGCTTGCTGTGTTCTTCGGGCCTCGGGCTTGGATGGGGCAAAATTTGTTAGATGCCAGGAGGGTTTCTTGAATTAATTTATCAATAGTACAGCTATGGAAGGGTCCATACTGAACCTCGTGTTGGGAAATGAGCTTGGGCAGCTAATCAAAGTTTCAGTGGAGGATTACTTTGGGTACATTCCAACTCCTTAAGTTTTAAGGTAATTACAGATAAGGATAAGGCTCATCCTACGGTGAAAGTGCTAAACTGGGGGAAGGCTACTTCCAACAGTGTTAGACAACAACAGGAGAAATTAGACTGGGGGTGACAGTTGAGGGTAAATCCACTTCCATCTGGGAGTCCACATCACATATGGGAGTCTTTTAAAGGACAATTGAGAGGAGACCCATATGTTTCTGTTGGATAAAAGATAAGGATTGGAAAATTCATCAACCCTGGATGTAAGAGATAAGTTTAGTCAAAAAGAAAAAGGAAGCATATATAAGATTTAGGATACTGCAATCGGACAAAGCCCTTAATGAACATAAAGGAAGCAGGAAAGAACTAACAAGGAATTAGGAGGGCTAATAGGGGCCATGAAATGTCCTTGCAAAGTATGATTAAGGGGAATCCCAAGGCATTTTATATGTATGTTAAGAGTCAGAAGGTAGCTAAGGAAAGGAGAGATCAACCCAAGGACAAAGAAGGGAATTTATGCGTGGAACCAGAGAAAGCAAGTGAAGTCCTTTATAAATACTTCACATTGAAGAAATGGACAAGCCATATAATTATTGTGGCTGCATTTTTAAAAATTCATTCACAGTATGAGGGCATTATTGGCTAGGTCAGCATTTATTCCCCAGCTCTAATTGCCCACAGGTCAGTTGAGAGTCAACCACATTGCTGTGGACCTGGAGTCATATGTAGGTCACATTAGCAGTTTCCTTCCCACAAGGACACTAGTGAACCAGATGGACTTTTCCCCTGACAATTAATGATGGTCAGCATTAGACTCTTAATTCCAGATATTTATTCAATTCAAATTCCACCATCAGCCTTAGCAGGATTTGACCCTGGGTCCCCAGAACATTGTATAGGTCTCTGGGCCAACAGTCCAGTGATTGTACCACTAGGCCATTGCCTCCCTGCTGAGTAGGAGCAGATCAAAGTCTAGGAAGCCTGCAGCAGGTAACTCACCTTCTAAATTCCCCAAAGCCTGTCCACCATCTACAAGGCACAAGTCAGGACTGTGACTGAGTACTTCCCATTTGTCTTGAGCACAACTCTAACAACACTCTTGGAGTTTGACATCCAGGATAAAGTAGCCCACATGGATGGCACCACATTAACAAGTACCCTCTCTACACGGTGGTGCGCAGTAGCAGCAATATGTACTACCAACAAGATGCATTGCACAAATTTATCAAGGTTCCTTAGGCAGCACCTTCCAAATGTTCAAACAGTACTATCTAAAAGGACAAGAACATCAAATACATGCAAAGACTACCACTTGCAAGTTCCCCACCAAGCCACTCACTATTCTACTTGGGAATATATAACAGTTCCTTCAGTGTCATTGGCTCACAATCCTGGAACTCCTTCCCCAAGGGCATTGTGGGTCTACCTACACCAAATAGACTACAGCAGTTCAAGAGGCAGTTCTCTACCACCTTCTCAAGGGTAACTAGGAATAGGCAATAAATAGTGCTTCAGCCAGTGACACCAGTGGGCGGCACGGTGGCACAGTGGTTAGCACTGCTGCCTCACAGCGCCAGAGACTCTGGTTCAATTCCCGACTCAGGTGACTGACTGTGTGGAGTTTGCACATTCTCCCCGTGTCTGCGTGGGTTTCCTCCGGGTGCTCCGGTTTCCTCCCACAGTCCAAAGATGTGCAGGTCAGGTGAATTGGCCATGCTAAATTGCCCGTAGTGTTAGGTAAGGGGTAAATGTAGGGGTATGGGTGGGTTGCGCTTCGGTGGGTCGGTGTGGACTTGTTGGGCCGAAGGGCCTGTTTCCACACTATAAGTAATCTAATCTAATCTAAAAAACCAATAACCCATGAATGAATAAGAAAAAAACATTGGAAGTTTCATCCTGCTTAACATTTCAGGATTACCACTCACATACACAGGTTTGTGACTTGTCCTGCATGGACAAACAGACATCTACCCACCGTCACCCAAGGCCTTTTATACATATGTTAACAGCAAAAGGGTAGCTATGGAAAGGAGAGATCTACTCAAGGACAAAGAAGGGAATATATACGTGGAGCCTGAGGAAGTAAATGAAGTCTGAATAAATACCAGACATCTTCCCACCACACCAACCAACCATCACCATCGGTACTGCTGATGAATATTAGCTACCTTCCTTGTGAAAGATCAATGAATGACTGGAAATGATTGGGAGGTAGCTGTTCACAGTTTTTAGACATTGAGCTCCTGTTTTGGCAATGCAAAGACCTTCAGGGATTGCCTCTCATTATACCTTTCAGCACTTTCAGGTGTATTATCTTGTTTTGGGTGTGTGTTAGCTGTTCTGAAATAGGTGCAAATGGATCTGGGACATCTCCCTTTTGTACAGCACATTTTCCAAAGTATTCAGTTAGCAAAAAAGATGGCATAAGAGGGTGGTGGTCAACATTTCTTTCTTCACCCTTTACCCTCCCCCTTTAGAATGTTATTTCCCTACCTCACTCCCTGCATAACACTTGGTCCCCTATTCCTTTGTCTCCCATTCCCTGTGTCTTTCTTCAATCCCTCCCTTTGACATTCCGCCTTTTCACTAGCTCCCTGGATATTCTGGCTCTACTCACTGATCCTACTCCCAATGAGATTCTCATGCCCAGCCTCAACCCTTACAACACCTTTCCCCACCCCACTCTCCATTCACTTCCTCCCTCTTGGACACATCGCTGTGTTTCCCACTCTCAATTGCTAGCTCCCATCCTTCCTTATCCCTCTTACTCTCTATGACTGTTATCCTGTCCTCTGCATCCCTTAGTCTGCTCCATCATTCTCCAGGATCCCTCCATGCCTTCAATCATTGCTTCCTTTAATTCCACTCCCTATCTTTTCACCCAGTCCTCCTCTCCACTATCGGACCAAAGTAGAGTGAATGCTGGATCTGAAATTACAACAGAAAATGGTACAGAAACTCAGCAGCTCTGGCAGTATCTGTGGAGAAAGAAACACAGTTAACATTTTGTGCCTGATATGACTCTTCTTCAGATGATGCTGCCAGACCTGTTGAGTTTCTCTAGCACTTCCTGATTTGATCAATGTTTCTGTCTATCTCTTCTGTTAATCCCCCATTTATGTTATCATCCCTTTAATTTAATTCCTCATTTAAGTCGGAGGCTGAGGGGTGACCTTATAGAGGTTTACAAAATTATGAGGGGCATGGATAGGATAAATAGACAAAGTCTTTTCCCTGGGGGTGGGGAGTCCAGAACTAGAGGGCATAGGTTTAGGGTGAGAGGAGAAAGATATAAAAGAGACCTAAGGGGCAACTTTTTCACGCTGTACATCTCTATGACTCTATGACTCTAAGTTCCTCAACCTTTTAAGTTGAGTCCCACTTGCCTGACCTCATCAGATTTGCCTAAACCAAGCAGTGAGACTGCCTAGTTGGGCAGACTGGTGAGCCGACTGAGCCTACATCCTCCAATGCTATTAACATTTAAGGACATGATGGTAGATTGCACATGAATGAAAGTTCATGACGTGCAGAGAGAAACTTCAGCCCTAACACTGGAAATACTTGCATAAATAAATAGCTTTTCTTCAAATCGATGAAAGTTCATGAAGACATTTTTATCATGACAGCTTGGAGTAAACAGCAGACTCTACCAGGTGCCTGCTTTGTAGAGATAGTTGGGTTTTCAGCAGATGTGTTTCCATGTTTGAATAACATATTCACACCCACAAATGTCATTCCAGAAGATGGGAACATCAATGAGTATTAAAGAACTGGGGGCCACTATTTAAAATCCAGGGGATCACCCATTTAAACATGGATAATAATAATTTCTCTCAGAGGGTTGTGGGTACTTGGAGTTCTCTTCCTGAAAAAGTGTTAGACACAGAGTCCTTGATTATTTCTAAAGCAAGGATGGACAGAAACATGGAGAAAGTGAGGACTGCAAATGATGCATGAGGATAGAAACAAGTTAAGCAAGGGTTTGAAAGGTTATCAGGAGTTAGTGGGAATAAATTGGAGATTGCTGTTAAACTAGATATGATTTTATTGAATAGTGGATCCGACTTAATGGACTGAATGAACTACATTTCCTTATCCGTTTGTTCGAAAGTTAATCTTAATGGAAGGTTAATGAATGCAAGAGAGGCTGCTGCTGCTATCAATTGAAAAGCTGACCAACCTGAAAGGTTCTGAGAACTTAACAGCAAGCATTTACCTTACCATTGAGAAGCCATCATTTGGCCTCCTGCCTAATTAGATTCACCCAACCCCCTCTTTGAAAATCTCTGGGGGTCTTAGACAATTCTACCTTTATGACCTCCTCACCACTTGGCCTCCTAACTACTCTTGTATCATCAGCAGATTTGGCTATGGTGCTCTCAGTTTCTTTATCCAAGTCATTAACATGCATTGTAAATAATTAAGGCTTCAGCGTTGAGTGGATCTTTATGACTCATTAAAGAAGAAGATGGAGTGTTAGATTATCACAAAGATTCATTCAGTATATCATCAACATAAACTTTTGGATACACATAAGTATGTTTATTTGTAAAATTACTGGTCTTGAAAAGACACCTTTGCTCACCTTTTGTTTCTTACTAGCGCAAATAAGTATTCTTTAAATCAAATTCGTGATTATTGCTAGAATTTCTTATATTAGCTACAAAATGAATTATAAATGAATGCAGAAGGCAAGCACTAATTCTCACGTACAATACTGTATTACCTTTGTATATTGGCAGTCTGATATTGGGCTAATTGACTTATCACTGTGGTGCTTTGTAATGGACTGTTTCATACTTGAGTGGACTGGAATTACCCCTGTGTTGCCAGGGAGAGAGTGTTGTATAAAGCACTTAGCTGGAGATTTCTACACTGCTGTTTTTTTTTCCTGATATTCATCGTTAATGAATGAGAGATCTGATAGAACATCACCCTTTGGAAAATGGGCTGATCCACGAAAATAAATGTTGAGTTTCCTGTCCATTTTGTGGCTTTCATGTTGACAGAAAATACTTGTTGATCTGAATGGTAGGGTAATGATGGAGAAGGCTCAGCAAGCTGCCCAGGATGGGAAGGGGAGGGTGAAATAAAACAGCTGGAGAAATTCAGCAGGTCTGGTAGCATCTCATAGAAGTTTTACAGCATGGGACAGCGCTCTTTGGACTATTGTGTCTGTGCTGGTCTCTACATGGAAAATGAAACAGAGTTAAATTTGAGTCTAATTGAAGTTCTGAAGAAGAGTCATGTCAGACCCAAAAGTCCACGGATGCTGACCGACCAGCTGAGTTTCTCCAGCACTTCTTGTTTTTATTTCAGGTTTCCTGCATCTGCAATATTTTGCTTCTAGATGAAGTGTGGTTTGTCATTAAAGGAGAAATTTCTTCCGCATTTGAACATCTAAGGCTCAAGAGAGAAATTGTACATAAAACAATGTCCAACTAGCTTCCAAAACAGTGGAATTGAGGCCAGTTCTGAGTATAACAGAGAGAAGGTACAGGTTTGTTTGTTTGTTTGTCCACTACTATAAAATTGAAGATTTTCAGAATTATTGGCATTTCAGAGATTGCTGCAGCCCATTTGATAACAGTCCTGTTTCTGTACATTCAGGTTCCATTCCACAACTTTGGGATATTGTAGCAGAGATGCTCACTACTGCCCATTGTGTTACATGAGGCTATCTGCACTGTTGTTCACCATGGGGGTGATTGCTGTCACCATATTTTTTTTGGGAAACTACGTGGCCAAGGAGATCATTTTCTAGTCTAACGAGAAGAGGTTATTGTCTTAATTGAGATGTAGTTTATTACATATTCGTAACTAAGAACATAATATAGTAATATGATGGACATTGTTACTCAGTCTTTGAGGAGGATCTGGATGATAGACCTCCTCCTTCAAGATCCTGAACTGTTCTCACACCAGCTTTGTATAACATTATCATAGTGGGTGGTTCTTAAGGCAATCCTCAGCATGTACCCTTTCAGATCCTTACACTTTGAAACAACACCTGTCAAAAGATTGACAGAGTTGAGAGTGTGGTGTTGGAAAAGTACAGCAGGTCAGGCAGCATCCAAGGAGCAGGAGAATTGATGTTTCAGACATAAGCTCTTCTGCAGTACTGAGTGAGCGCTGCAATATAGGACATACCATCTTTCAGGTGACACATTAAAATTCAGTCGGCATAAAAGGTGCCTTAGTACTATTTCAAAGAACAAGAGAGCTGCCCTCAGTGTGTTCTGACCAATATTTATTCCTCATTACAATCACAAAAACATGTCACAAAGCTAGTCCCTTTTTTTTCTAAAAGCAGTCCCTTGGCTCGAGGATACTCTGTCCTTGAATTTTTTCAGAGGGGTAATAAACCAGGCCGGGCTCCAATCAGTCTGGTTTGGTACAGAGATGAAAAGGATTTTTAGAGGCCTTTTATTTATATGTAAACAGATGAGACTTCAGGCCAAAGTGGTCATGTTTTAGAAGTGACCTGTAGAATGAAAGGGCAATGATCAGCTCTCTAGCTCAGCTAGAGAGTTTAGTTCAGCCCAGAACTGGTTGAGAGTTCAACAGGGAGCTGTGTGGAAACTCTCTCTTCTGCCCTTCTAACTTCAACCTGTAAGCATCTGACCCTTTTATGTACTGTGTTTAAAGGAGGTTTGCTTATTGGGACTGTTATGTATATTCAGAACAGCATAATTAAGTCTAGTTTGGGTAGACTGAGTTCTGCAGGGGTTCTTTATTCTGTTCTTTGTGTTTCATTGTGTAATTTTGTGAAGAATTTTTTTTGTCTGTTTTAAACCTGGTAGTCAACCTCGCTAACTTTTGCTAACAGGTAGCTTTCACTGTACACTTACCAAAACAAATTGCAAAGTTATGGTCTGGGCCACCTGCTTAAGAATATTTTGGGTGGTCTGACCTACTCCATAACAGATTGGGGGCTCTTTGCGGAATTTTTAACAGTGAATGGTAGTTGCTAGTGTCTTTATTTCGGGTGTTGGTTTGGTTGGGTAGACAAATCTTGGGATAGAACATAGAACATAGAACAATACAGCACAGAACAGGCCCTTTGGCCCTCGATGTTGCGCTGACCTGTGAACTATTCTCAGCTCGTCCCCCTACACTATCCCAAATTCATCCATGTGCTTATCTAAGGATTGTTTAAATCTCCCTAATGTGGCTGAGTTGACTACATTAGCAGGTAGGGCATTCCATGCCCTTACCACTCTCCATGTAAAGAACTTTCCTCTGACATCTGTCTTAAATCTATCACCCCTCAATTTGCAGTTATGCCCCCTCTTACAAGCTGACGTCATCATCCTAGGAAAAATACTTTCACTGTCTACCCTATCTAATCCTCTGACCATCTTGTATGTCTTTATCAAATCCTCCCCTAGCCTTCTTCTTTCCATTGAGAACAGACCCAAGTCCCTCAGCCTTTCCTCACAAGACCTTCCCTCCAGACCAGGCAACATCCTGGTAAATCTTCTCTGCATCTTTTCCAATGCTTCCACATTTACTGTAATGGGGCAACCAGAACTGTACACAATATTTCAAGTGTGGTCGCACTAGGGTTTTGTATAGTTGCAGCATGATATTACGGCTCTGGAACTCAATCCCATTACCAATGAAATCTAACACATCGTATGCCTTCTTAGCAGTACTATCCACTGGGTGGTAACTTTCAGGGACCTATGTACATGGACTCCAAGATCCCTCTGCACATCCACACTGCCAAGAATCTTTCCATTGACCCAGTACTCTGCCTTCCTGTTATTCTTCCCAAAGTGCATCACCTCACATTTAGCTGCATTGAACTCCATTTGCCATCTCTCAGCCCAATTATGCAGTTTATCCAAGTCCCGCTGCAACCTGTAACATTCTTCCAAACTGTCCACTACTCCACCAACTTTAGTGTTGTCTACAAATTTACTAATCCATCCGCCTATGTCTAAGTCATTTATAAAAATGACAAACAGCAATGGTCCAAAAACAGATCCTTGTGGCACACCACTAGTAACCGGACTCCAAACTGAATATTTTTCATCAACCACCACTCGCTGCCATCTTCCAGAAAGCCAGTTTTTAATCCAAACAGCTAAATCACCCTCAATTCCATACCTCTGCATTTTCTCCATCAGCCTACCATTTGGAACCTTATCAAAGACTTCACTGAAGTCCATGTATACCACGTCAACTGCCCTACCCTCATCTACATGCTTGGTCACCTTCTCAAAAAACTCAGTGAGGTTTGTGAGACACAACCTGTCCTTGACGAAACCATGTTGACTATCTGAAATCAAATTGTTGTTTGCTGGATGATTATAAATCTTATCTCTTATAATCCTTTCCAAAACCTTTCCAACAACAGAAGTAAGGCACACTGGTCTATAATTACCTGGCTCATCTCTGCTGCCCTTCTTGAACAATGGCACAACATTTGTAATCCTCCAGTCCTCAGGTACTAAACCTGCAGACAATGTCAACTCAAATATCAAAGCCAATGGCTCTGCTATCTCCTCCCTAGCTTCCCAGAGAATCCTCGGATAAATCGCATCCAGCTCAGGGACATGTCTACTTTCACTCCTTCTAGAATTGATAACACCCGTGCGTAACTAAACTCGATCCTTTCTAGTCTAATATCTCATACCTCATTCTTCTCCTCTACAATATTCTCCTTTTCCTGAGTGAAAACAGATGAGAATTGTTCATTTAGCACTTCTCCGATCTCTACAGGATCCACATTCAACTTCCCACTTCTGTCTTTGACTGGCCCTATTTGTACCCTAATCATCCTTTTATTCCTCACATACCTATAGAAAGCTTTAGGGTTCTCCTTTATTCTATTTGCTAAAGACTACTTGTGTCCTCTCTTTGCTCTTCTTAACTCTCTCTTAAATCTTCCTAGCTGATCTGTAACTCTCCATCACCTCATCTGTACCATCTTGCCTCATCAACACCTCCTTCTTCTCCTTAACAAGAGATGCAATTTCTGTTGTAAACCACGGTTCCCTTACCTTATCACTTCCTCTGTGCCTGACAGGGACACACCTATCAAGGACACACAATATCTGTTCCTTAAACCAGCTCCACATTTCGATTGTCTGCATCCCCTGCAGTATGCTACCCCATTCTATGCATCCTAATTCTTGCCTAATCACATTATAATTGCCCTTGCCCCATTGATAACTCTTGACCTGTGGCATGTACCTATCGCTTTCCATCACTAAACTAAACGTAATTGAAGTATGGTCAGTCTCTCCAAAGTGCTCACCTACCACTAAATCAAACACCTGGCCTGGTTCATTACCAAGCACCAGATCTAGTGTGGCCTCCCCTCTTGTCAGCTCTTCGACATACTTTGTCAGGAAACCCTCCTGCACACATTGGACAAAAACTGATCCATCCGACGTATTAGAGCTATAACATTTCCAGTCATTGTTGGGGAAATTAAAGTCCCCCATGATGACCACACTGGTCCTTTCACTCCTACTCAGAATACTTTTGCTAATCCTCTCTTCCACCTCCCTGGAACTCTGCAGAGGTCTATAAAAAACTCCAAGCAGTGTGACTGCCCCTCTCCTGTTTCTAACCTCAGTCCACACTACCTAGGTAGATGAGTCCTCATCAAAAATTCTCTCAGCCACCATTGTACTATCTTTGACTAACAAGGCCACATCTCCCCCTCTTTTACCGCCTTGCCTGTTTTTAATGAAAGATCTAAACCCTGGAACCTGCAGCATCCATTGTCACCCTGTTCTATCCATGTCTCTGAAGTGGCCACAACGTTGAAGTCTCAGGTACCTATCCATGTTGCAAGCTCACCTACTTTATTTCAGATACTTCTGGCGTTGAAGTAGACACATTTCAAACCAGTTTGTAGTCTGCCAGCACATTCCTGCTGAGAAGACACTGACTTATATAGCTGGACGGAAATAAAAATAAGAAGTCCCTCCTTTCCTAGAAATCTCTGCTCTCTGACTTCAAATTTAAAAGCACAAATCAGTGACTCACTGCTCCCAGCAGGCCCCTGGTGCAAGCTCCCGCCCTTTGAGTTGCTGCTGCCGCTGATAAACAGAAATAGGAATGGCTCTTTCAGTCACCAAAAGTTTTCTGGATGTGGATGCGGTGACATTGGAAGTTTTGCAAAAGAATAAGACCCAGCTGCAGGAATTAGCAGAAAGCTAGAATTGGGACTGCCTGCTTCTGTAAGAAAAGGAGAGATAATTGCAGAGTAGCTCAGCATTTGCTGGAGGAACCATCAGAATCTATAGAGACGGCAAGAATTCAATTGCAAATGAAGCAGCTTGAGTTGGAGGTGAGAGAAAAAGAGAGAGCAGCAGAAGAGAGGGATAGAGAGAGAGCAGAGAAAGAAAAAGAGAGAGCTTTTTAACTTCAAAAGTGATACTTAAAAAGGAAAATCAGCTTAAAAGGCTGGAGATAAAGGTAGGCTTAGGGAGGAAGAGAGTAAGGATGAGCAAGCCCCTGGTAGTCAGAAGCCCAGTGAGAAACTGTTTAAGTATGTTCTAGCATTGCCTAAATTTGATGAGAAGGATATGGAAGGCTTTTTCATCTCATTTGAAAAGGTGGCTAAACAATTGCAGTGACCAGTGGCATGTGAGTTTTGTTGATTCAAACGAAACTCGCAGGTAGGGCTGGTGAGATATTTAGGAGAAAGTGAGGACTGCAGATGCTTGGGATCAGAGCTTAAAAATGTGTTGCTGAAAAAGCGTAGCAGGTCAGGCAGCATCAAAGGAGCAGGAGAATCGACGTTTTGGGCATAAGCCCTTCTTCAGGAATGAGGAAGGTGTGCCAAGCAGGCTAAGATAAAAGGTAGGGAGGAGGGACTTGGGGGAGGGGCGTTGGGAATGCGATAGGTGGAAGGAGGTTAAGGTGAGGGTGATAGGC
>NC_057727.1:15247808-15250810 GCF_004010195.1 Chiloscyllium plagiosum | reverse complement strand
CACCTGCACCTCCACACACATCATTTACTGCATCTGCTGAACCCGATGTGGCCTCCTATACATTCGGGAGACAGGCCGCCTACTTGCGGAATGGTTCAGAGAACACCTCTGGGACACCCGCAACAACCAACCCAACCGCCCCGTGGCTGAACACTTTAACTCCCCCTCCCACTCCGCCAAGGACATGCAGGTCCTTGGCCTCCTCCATCACCAGACCATGGCAACACAACGCCTGAAGGAAGAGCAACTCATCTTCCGCCTAGGAACCCTCCAACCACAAGGGATGAATGCAGATTTCTCCAGCTTCCTCATTTCCCCTACCCCCACCTTTTCTCAGTCCCAACAATTAATCAATACGGTGATTTACCAAGGCAGAGTGATGGTAGCAGAAGATGCATTTATGCAATTCAGTACCTTTTTTCTTTTGATGGCAATGGCCCTTGAAAGACAGATTTTCCATTGCTATTTCCAGATAAATTAGTTGATGTCTACCAGTCAAATCTGTGGCAGCCTGGCAGCAGTTGCCAATCAAGCTGAAGACCATTCTGGGATTGAAACAGAAATTGCTGAAGAAACACTGTAGGTCTAGCAACATCTGTGGAGA
This sequence comes from Chiloscyllium plagiosum, assembly GCF_004010195.1. Taxonomy (NCBI): domain Eukaryota; kingdom Metazoa; phylum Chordata; class Chondrichthyes; order Orectolobiformes; family Hemiscylliidae; genus Chiloscyllium; species Chiloscyllium plagiosum. The sequence goes on along the minus strand of NC_057727.1, from coordinate 15,250,206 downwards.
GAGATGCAGTTAACGCTTGAGTCCAGAATGAATCTTCTTCAGAACTACAGTTCTCTCTGTGTTTCTCTACACAGATAGAGTCACAGCATCATAGAGATGTACAGCACGGAAACAGACCCTTCAGTGCAACTCATCCATGCCGACCAGCTATCCTAACCTAATCTAGTCCCATTTGCCAGCACTTGGCCCATATTCTTCTAAACCCTTCCTATTTATATACCCATCCAGATGCCTTTAAAATGCTGTATTGTACCAGCCTCCACCACTTCCTCAGGCAGCTCATTCCATACCATCTACATGAAAAAGTTGTACCTTAAGACGCTTTTAAATCTTTCCCTTCTCACCCAAACCTATACCCTCTAGTTCTGGACTCCCCCACCCCCGGGAAAAGACTTTTTCTATTTATCCTATCTATCCCCTCATGATTTTATAAACCCCTATAGGGTCTCCCCTCAGCCTTCAATGCTCCAGGGAAAACAGCCCCAGCCTATTCAACCTTTCCCTTTAGCTCAAATCCTCCAACCCTGGGAACATTCTTGTAAATCTTCTCTGAACCCTTTCAAGTTTCATAACATCTTTCCAATAGGAATGTGACCAGAATTGCACGCAATATTCCAAAAGTGGCCTAACTAATGTCCTGTGCAGCTGCAACATGACTGCCCAACTCCTATATTCAATGGTCTCACCAATAAAGGAAAGCATATCAAACGCTTTCTTCACTATACTATCTACCTCCGACTCTACTTTCAAGAGACTGCCAGACAGGCTGAGGTTCAGATTTCCAGCAACAGCAATATTTTACTTTCATCATTGTGGCATTCCTTCAGCAGTGCTATTCGGAGCATTCTTACCATTGTGGTAATGTTTCTAAAGAGCCATCTAGCAAAGCACATTTACGCTGTTGCTGGTCACTAATACCATCAATGTTCAAGGTTAGCCTTTGCATGTGGCAACCTGTTGAAGTGCATATTGTGTTCACCTGCCTGTATATGTTGGTGTGAAAATGGTCACAGGCAATCTCTCATGCAGTCTGGCCTGTGTTGGATCCCTCTGTTGGTGCATCTCATCTCACTAGCACCTGACATAATAGAGATTTCCAAAGGGAAAGCATGTCTTTTGAGCTCCTAAAATTCCCTGTATAATCGATATAGACACCATCATAAAAACTCTCCTGTATTAGCTGGAAATGCTAATGAACCTACGTATGCTCATGAAGTTTTCACGAAAGATGGTCAATGAGAGAAAGAGCACTGCTCAAATGGGTGTTATCAATTTTGCGGTGTGGAGGTGCCAGCATTAAGCTGGCGAGGACGAGGTCAGACGTCGCACATCACCAGATTATAGTTCAACAGGTTTATTTGAAATCACAAGCTTTCAGAGCCCTGACCCTTTGTCAGGTGAATTGAGGAAAAGCATACAGGCACAGAATGTGTAGGCAGAGAGACCAATGGGCAGAGAGACCAATGGGCAGAGAGATCAAAAGATCATCTAAATGGTGTGAGTGGAGTGTCTCTGCACGTGATCAACAGTGTCAGACGGTGTGAGTGAAGTGTCAACAGCTGAATTGCCAGTGAAGGGTTTGGCCCATCATCCAATTAATTGAGGCAGGGAGATAATTACAAAAAATTAAAAATAAGGTGACACTGGAGACAAACCAAATAGCTGGAATTACATGATAGTTATAACAGTCACATGCTGAGGGTCTAACCAAAGTAACAAGGAATCCAAAACTGTACAAACTAATTAACGTAGAGGGATCATAACAACTAGATAATTCTTCATTAGGGCACGATGATGCTCTGGTGGTGCTCTGATGAAGAGTCATCTAAACTTGAAATGTTAGCTTGCTCAGTCTCCATGGATGCTGGCTGACCCAATATGATCTCCAGCATTTTTTGTTTCAGTACAGATTCCAACATCTGCAGTACTTTGCTCCTACTATTTAACTAATAGAGTAAATTCTGTGTGAGGGAAAAGTAAGGGCTGGGAAAGGAAGAAATTTAACCTTTCATAATTGCAGGATGTTCCAAGCTGTTTGCAGCCAATGAAGTACATTTCACATTTGACAAGTGATTTTTTTGTGTGTTATTTTAGTACCCTTACTTGAGGAGGGATGTAGTTGCATTGGGGGTAGTTCAGAGGATGTTCATTAGATTGATTCAAAAGATAATAGACAATAGACAATAGACAATAGGTGCAGGAGTAGGCCATTCAGCCCTTCGAGCCTGCACCACCATTCAATATAATCATGGCTGATCATTCCTAATCAGTATCCTGTTCCTGCCTTATCTCCATAACCCTTGATTCCACTATCTTTGAGAGCTCTACCCAACTCTTTCTTAAATGAACCCAGAGACTGGGCCTCCACTGCCCTCTGGGGAAGAGCATTCCACACAGC
>NC_057727.1:15228031-15243885 GCF_004010195.1 Chiloscyllium plagiosum | reverse complement strand
GATCTAAACTTCCTTAGACCCTCTTTTTGTGGCACGTCTGTGGACTCTTAATTAAGGTTAGAGGAGGAGGGAGGGAGGGAGACCCTACTTTGTAGGACCTGGGGTTTAGAACACACCTACTCTAATAGTAATCACTTACCTTCCCGACCGGCTTTGCGCTCGGTCTGAACTTCCGCCCAGCTCCCGCCGCTCTCTGTTGCGAAAAGATGAAGGTTTTGTTAGCAAGTTTTGAGAAGATTTGTAGCTCAGGTTGAGGTTCTGGAAGTAAGTTTGCTCGCTGAGCTGGAAGGTTCATTTTTAGACGTTTCATCACAATACTAGGTAACCTCATCAGTGAGCCAGAACTCTATCAACAAACACATTGACTTGGATTCCATTTACCACCATGACAAAAAGAACAGGAAATGGCATCACCCCAGGAAATGGCATCACCATAGGAAATGACATCAGCAACCCAAGGAAATCTAAACACATAAATAAAAAGCGGGCTATACCACCAGTGCTTCATCTGGAGTCTCACTGGTGATGTTACCTCGTATGGTGATGAAAAATCTGAAAATGAGCCTTCCAGCTCAGCGAGCAAACCTATATCCATGACAGTTTTCCTTATGAAGGAGATTGAGCAGTTTCGGCCAACACTCTCCAGAGTTTAGAAGAATGAGAGGAGATCTAATCGAGGTACAATAAGATGGCTAAAAGAGATAAACAAAGTAGACATAGAGAGGATGTTTCTTTATGTGGTGCAACTGAGGACAAGATTTCATAATTTTAGGACTGGCGTGGCAGATTTAAAGCAGTCACTACTACAAAGTGTAATGGATGTCAGGACATTGAGTGATTTAAGGAGGAGATAGATTTTTAATGAGTAATGGGTTACAGGGACCTGGAAGTTAGGCAGGAAAGTGTGTTTGAGGCCAAGATGAGATCAGCCATGATTATATTAAATGGCAGAGAAGACTCAAGAGGCTAAATTGCCTACTCTTCCTTATTATTATGCTCTTATGTTCTAATTTGTAAACAGTGATTCCCGACAAATAATAAAATGACCAAGGACTGACATTTGCGTCACAGGTAGGCAGGGTGGTTAAGAAGGCATTTCGCACGTTTGCCTTTACTGCTCAGACCCCTGAGTACAGGAGTTGGGAGGTTATGTTGAGGTTGTACAGGGCATTGGTGAGGCCACTTCTGAAGTACTGTTTGCAGTTCTGGTTGCCCTGTTATAGGAAGAATATTATTAAACTGGAGAGGGTTAAGAAAATGTTGACAAGGTTTTTATGCTGGAAATGGAGGGTTTGTTTTATAAAAGTAGACTGGAAAAACTGGGAGTTTAGATTAGAGTGGTGCTGGAAAAGCACAGCAGGTCAGGCAGCATCCGAGGAGCAGGAAAATCAAAGTTTCGTGCAAAAGCCCTTCATCAGGAATAGAGGCAAGAAGCCTCCAGGGTGGAGAGATAAATGGGGGGAGCCTTTGATCGAGAGTGTTACAATGTCTTAAGTCTCTCTCTCTCTCTCTCTCTCAATCGCAGTTGCTCTGTCTGATTTTCAAAATGGTAAAAACAATGCCTGCAGATGCTGGAAACCAGATTCTGGATTAGAGTGGTGCTGGAAAAGCACAGCAGTTCAGGCAGCATCCAAGGAGCAGGAAAATCGACGTTTCGGGCAAAAGCCCTTCATCAGGAATACAGGCAGAGTGCCTGCAGGGCGAAGAGATAAATGAGAGGAGGGTGGGGGTGGGGAGAAATTAGTATAGAGTACAATAGGTGAATGGGGGTTGGGATGGAGGTGATAGGTCAGAGAGGAGGGTGGAGCGGATAGGTGGGAAGGGAGATTGGCAGGTAGGACAGGTCATGAGGATGGTGCTGAGCTGGAAGGTTGGAATTAGGGTAAGGTGAGGGGAGGGGAAATGAGGGAACTGGCGAAGTCCACATTGATGCCCTGGGGTTGAAGTGTTCCGAGGCAGAAGATGAAGCGTTCTTCCTCCAGGCGTCGGGTGGTGAGGGAGCAGCGGTGGAGGAGGCCCAGGACCTGCATGCCCTTGGCAGAGTGGGAGGGGGAGTTGAAATGTTCAGCCACGGGGTGATGGGGTTGATTGGTGCGGGTGTCCCGGAGATGTTCCCTGAAGCGCTCTGCTAGGAGGTGTCCTGTCTCCCCAATGTAGTGGAGATCACATCGGGAGCAACGGATACAATAAATGACAAATGTAGTGGAGATCACATCGGGAGCAACGGATACAATAAATGACATTGGTGGATGTGCAGATAAAACCTTGATGGATGTGGGAGGCTCCTTTGGAGCCTTGGATGGAGGTGAGGGAGTAGGTGCGGGCGCAGGTTTTGCAGTTCCTGCGGTGGCAGGGGAGGGTGCCAGGATAGGAGGATGGTTTGTTGGGGGGTGTGGATCTGACCAGGTAGTCATGGAGGGAACAGTCTTTGCGGAAGACGGAAAGGGGTGGGAAGGGAAATATACCCCTGGTGGTGGGGTCCATTTGGAGGTGGCAGAAATGTCGGTAGATGATGCAGTTAATGCGAAGGTTGGTAGGGTGGAAGGTGAGGACCAGGGGCGTTCTGTCCTTGTTATGGTTGGAAGGGTGGGGTCTGAGGGTGGAGGTGTGGGATGTAAATGAGATGCGTTGGAGGGCATCTTTAACCACGTGGGAAGGGAAATTGTGATCTTTAAAGAAGGAGGCCATCTGGTGTGTTCTGTGGTGGAACTGGTCCTCCTGGGAGCAGATATGGCGGAGGCAGAGGAATTGGGAATGTGGGATGGCATTTTTGCAGGAGGTAGGGTGAGAAGAGGTGTAATCTAGGTAGCTGTGGGACGAAGGAGAAATTGTTGTAGATGAGGATCGGTTCAGCCAAACGAATGAGAGTGTCAGTGGAAGGGTACTGTTCGGGGTATCGGGAGAGGAAGCTTGGAGGCCCTGGTCATGGCGGATGGAGGTGTAGAGGGATTTGATGACCTTTTTCATTGGAGCATAGGAGGTTGAGGGGTGGCCTTATTGATGTTTATAAAATAATGAGGGTCATAGATAAGGTGAATGAGAAAGTCTTTTCCCTAAGGTCGGGGAGTTCAAAACTAAGGAGCATATTTTTAAAGTGAGAGGAGAAAGATTTAAAAAGGACACGAGGGCAACATTTTTACACAGAGAGTGCTTCGTGTGTCGAATGAAATTCCAGAGTAAGTGGAAAGGGAAGATTTGGAGCGATATGAGCCAAGCATAGGCAGGTGGGGCTAGTTTAGTTGGGAACGTGGTCGGCATGGACTGGTTAGACTGAAGGGTCCTTTTCTATGCTGTATGACTCTACAACTCTATAAGTCGTAAGTGCAGGTACAATTACAACATTAAGAAGGCATTTGGACTGCTACATGAATAGAAAAGGTTTAAAGGTCTATTGGTCAGGCACAGGCAAGTCGGACTAGTTATTTTGGGAAACATGATCAGCATGGACGAGTTAGACTGAAGGGTCTGTTTCCATGCCGTAAGACTCTATGACTCTATGACTGGATAATCTATTTTGTAATGCTGATTGAAAGATAAATTTTGCTGCAACAGGGAGAAATAGTGCCAAGAAATCATTTATGTCAATGTGATAAGGCAGACAGAGCCTTCATTTAAATTTTTACAAGAAAGGTGGTACCTTCGACAATGCACTGCAGTGACATTTCATGCATAATCTTGTGCCAGAGTCAATACAACAGGATATGACCCCACATCTCCTGGGCAGCAGCAAGAGTGATATCATTGAACCGTGACTAATGATTAGGGAATTCTTCACTATTGAAGGGATGAAGTCATGCATAAATGACCTAAAGTTTGTTGTTTTGCGATAAGAATTGCTTTAACTGCATACACCTGCTAATCACAATGATGATTACTATTATAGTAATGCGCATTAACCAAAGGTTCAGTGAATGCCTTCTGTTGTCTCATTCAATGAGTTTCACAGAGGATTGAATGTATACATTGCAGCTGCTTTTTCCTTTGTATGCTTGTGTTGAATAGTACATGGCAGATACGATTAACAGACACAAAATGTGACCAGTGAAACTGAGTTTAAAAAGGCCTTTATTCGGAAACGTTAAACTAAAGCAGGACCTTGAACGACTTGGATGACAAATAGCAGGTAAACATCTGTGTCATCTCTTGCCAGACAATGAACATTTGAAGAAACCAAAGCTTCAATTATTTCCTCTAAACATCAATGGCTACACTGCTGCCAAATCCCCCATTATCAGCATTCTGATAATGCTTAACTGGATCAGCCATATGAACATCTTGTTAATAAGAGCCTGTAGTTGATTATTCTACAATGAGTGATTCACTTTCCAATTGCTCCACACCTCTCCATCATCTCATTTCCAGATGGCACATGTGCAGCACAGATGTTATGTTGTTTGTCACCCATGTTGCCCAGGTCTCTCTCTGTAGGTTAGCATTGTTAGTACTCAGCCTAAGATTCCATTCCTCAACTAGCATTGTGGATATACTATACCACATGGACAAGTGGTTCAACTAGCTCACCACCACCTCCTCAAGGGCCATAAATGCTGCTTCAGCCACTAATGCCCTCATCTTGAGAAAGAATGAAAATAAGTTAATGTAGGAGTTCAGTATGGATTAATTATTGGCTTTGTCAACAAACAACTTCAACTCTTCATATAATAAGAAGAAAATCAAAAGTGTGGTGCTGGAAAAGCGCAGCAGGTCAGGCAGCATCCGAGCAGCAGGAGAATCAATGTTTCAGGCATAAGCCCTTCATCAGAATGTGGAGGTGAGGGGAGGGATGAGAGATAAATAGAGGGGCGGGGTGGTGTTGGGGGAAAGGTAGCTCAGAAAGCGATAGGTGGATGCAGGTAGGGTTGATTGTGATGGTTGGTGAGTAGGATGGAGTGGGTAGGTGGGAAGGAAAATGGACAGGTGGAACAGGTCAAGAGGATGGTGCCAAGTTGGAGTGCTGGATCTGGGATGAGGTGGGGACAGGAGATTTGGAAACTGGTGAAATCGATGTTGTTGCTATGTGGTTGAAGGGTCCCAAGGCGGAAGATGAGGTGTTTTTCTTCAAGTGGCTTAGATCGCCATCCTGTACGCATCCAATACTAAAGGATCCTCCTGTCAACTCTGTGTAATGTCACTTTGTCTACATGCCAAGTTGTTCGGGAACTCTTGCAGTCTGATAAATACCTAGATGAGTTACTCCAGAAAATCACTCCAGTGTCAATGTGACTGAAGTGATGCAATATTGTGGTGGCTTGGCAGTATCTTTAAACATTAATCTGTGAACAAAATTGTGCATAATTATTACCTCGCACTTCCCATCAAAATGACCTCAAGTGTTGAATCTTCAAAGATGCTGGCATTGTCCAGCGAAGTGAAATGTTGGTAATATCGCTGTGTTGGTAAGGTAGCAGCACCAGCTAATGCTCACGGAGAAAAGGTTCATATTCAGCCACAGCTGAATTTAAATTCAATTACAAAACTGGAGGATTTTTTATTCATTTATGGGAAGCGGGCATCGCTGGCTGGGCCAGCATTTATTGACCATCCCTGACTGCGTTTGAGAAGGTGGTGGCAAGTTGCCTGTTTGAACCACTGCAATCCATTGGTGTAGATACACCCTCAATGTCTTTGGGTCACGGTTCCAGGATTTTGACCTAAAGGGCTTGTGATATATTGCTAAATCTAGATGATGATGGTGAAGTGAAAACTCAATTCATGAAATTATCATCAGTTGTCCTAAAACTTCATCTGCTTCACTAATATCTTGTAGGGGAGAAAAATCTGCCATCATTACCCAGTTTCTTGTACATTTGACTGCAGTCCCACAACAAAATGAATGATTCTTAGTCATAGAATCCCAACAGTGTAGAAGAAGGCCACTCAGCCCATTGTGTCCATCCTGACCCTCTGAAGAGCTTCCCACCCAGATCCAACACCTATGCTACCCCTGTAACCCTGCATTTCCCATGGCTAATCCATCTCGCCTACACATCCCTCATATGGGAGGAATTTAGCACAGCTAATCCACCTAACCAGCACACCTTTGAACTGTGGGAGGAAAACTGGAGCACCCAGAGGAAACACGCACAAGTACAGAGAGAACATGCAAAGTCCACACAGACAGCTGCCCAAGTGTGGAATTGATCCTAGGTCTGTGGCACTATGAGGTAGCAATGCTAACCACTGAGCTACTGTACCATACCAACTCCAAGTATTTCAGCTGAAAGGGAATTATGGATGGGAAACTAATGCTGGCAAGGCAGAATAATAATAAAAAGCCTCATCTGATATTATATTGCAACATCCTTGAGGTAGTGGCATTTCATGTATTTAAGAAGCAATTCCAGGGAAGATGGTTGAGTTAATGGCTCTGAAAGGAAGAGATAAGACAGCCAGAAGGGAGCCGCGTCCTTTGAGTTTGTTATGAGGCCAAGCAAGGTATAAAATAGCCAGCTTTCTCTCTCCCTTTTACTATTGGAACATGCTGCTCATAAAGGCTTGATTATGATTAGTGATCCATCATGCAGTGAGTTCTGAGCATCAAGCAGCCACATTCAGCATTTTGTTGTGTACTTTCAGGTTCAACAACTTCAATTTGATCTTGCTCATCCAGTCAGCTTCCCCAGCAACTAAGGGTAAAACTCTACTTCATCCCTTGCTGCCTCTTTTCCAGAATATTCTTTGTTGTAATAAGAGCAACACTGACATCCAATATTGTTTGGTTACTCCTCCGCAGTAATTAATTTTGTCAATGTTTGAATCTGATGCTCATGCTCCAGGGCACAGGCCTGTGGTAATTGCTTGTATATTTTTCTCTCTCTGGAGATAGGAAATCATTTTTCCAGACCTAGACACCACAGGAGCATTGCTGGGAGAGAAATCATCCCACAGATGTAGGAGGCTCTAATCTGCAGGCAACCTCAGCAGCCTGAATCTGATTGTGGCACATACCCAGTACAGTTTTTAGGGGCCGTCAATAATGTTGATTATTTCAGTAACTCGACTAATAGTATTCCTTCTGCTTCCCACCTCCCAGAGAGGTTTTGCAACAAGTGATCAAAGATGCGAATTGTTCTATTTGTTAAAGAAAAGTATAAAAATAATAAATTGCTCACATCGAAGTACCTTATGCTATTAGAAACCAACTGATAAATATGGATGGTCCCTTACTAGCGATTTAATTGCTACGAATCTGAAATGTGTTTATGGCAATACATTAAACTCTTGCTTGGATTTAACGTGATTTACAAATCTACGTTCAGGTAAAACTCACATTTGTTTGAAGTCTTGAATAAATGCTTGTTATTTGCATGTATTTGAAGACTGTTGAATTTCTGTTTTGATTACCACAAATTTGATCTTTCATTTAATTGCATGCTCCATAAAATAAACATCAAGGAATGCAAAGTTAGTAGTCTGGGTAACGAGCACAGTATAAATCTTTTGAGATTTAGAGTCAGCACATTATAGAAATCTACAACACAGATAAAGGCCTTTTGGCCCATCACATCCATGCTGGTCGAAAACAAAAACCTATTCTAATCTCATTTTAAAGCAAATTTATTTAAGCAATAAATGTGTACTAATTTGGGTAAGCTATATTTCAAATTAAAGACTTTTGAAATCTGGTTCTCCATTAACTGCATTTTTTCTGTGGGACAAGCAGGAAGGGAGATGCAGAGACCATTTATAGCTACCACAATTCAGGAAATGAGCAGGAAGAGCATTTTGTATTAGGGGTAAAGAAGCAAAGGAAAACTTAGAGAAAAATTGACATTAAGGATTAAAATTGTGATTAGACAATACAAAATTGCAGGAATTAAATGCTACCACAATAACAACACATTGAATTAAATTACCTCCACCAGGAAGTAGTGTATGGCCTGCCCTATTGGAAATAGTGTCTCTGGTCATAGTATGGGACAGTGCACAAAATACCTTAAGAGTGAAGATGTTTAGTGCCTTGTTCCAGTCTTGGTATGCCCAACCATATGACTCACCAGAGGATGAATTCAACTAGCAACAAACACATCCTGTTCACAGCAGGAAGATCATGCTAACTGGTAACAATGACACCTGAGAATTGTTATTCTTGTAAAACTTACTGGAAGATGGGAACAGGAGGAGCCACACGGGATGCTATATCTAAAGCAGCAGGGCAAAAGACATTTCCTCCTACTACAACATCATTGAGGACAATGTCTGAAGAGCCTTTACTTCACAGAGGTGGCTGCACTTGAACTCTATCACTTGGTACAGTGATGATATCATGACTTTCAGAGGTGTATTTTGTTTTTTTTTTGAAGAGAGGTTTTAAGGCAGAGGTGCTGAGCTATCCATCGAGAGTTCATGAAGTGAACAGCTTATGAGGCCTTGGGGTTTTGTTTAAGGTTGGAACAATAGAAGCAGTCTGAATGGTGTGGTCAAGCTTTCTCAGAACCAGGATTTTTAGTTTTAGCTCTCAGCAGTTGTTGCTGGGGTCTCAGCAGGGTTTGGAAACTACAGTACATCTCTCCCTGCTACACTCCTTCAGAGTTCTCTCTTGGTGTTTACCTGATGCTGGAGTTGCATGTGACACAATCTGTTTTTCTGAATTTGCCTTTGTCAAGAGTGTGTTTATTGGATGTTACGACATTAGAACAGTTAATTAGTAATAGTTATTGTGTCTATTATTTTGTTAAGCATTTCAATAGGGTTACAACTAAGCCAATTCTTTTCTTTATTTTTCTTTTGCTGTATTTTGCCTACAGTGTATCAATAAAGTGTTTTTTTGCTTAACATTGAGTAGTTTGACCAATCGAATTACATCTGGAATGCAATGTCTTGTGCTTATCTTTAAAATAAGAAAAAGTTAGAGTCTGGACTATCTTCTTAATATATTTTGAAGGGGTTTAGAGTCATAGAGTTATAGAGATGTACAGTAGAGAAACAGACCCTTCGGTCTAACCCATCCATGCTGACCAGATATCCTAACCTAAACTAGTCCTATTTGCAAGCACTTGGCCCATATCCCTCTAAACCCAACTATTCATATACTCATCCAGATGTCTTTTAAATGTTGTAATTGTACCAGCCTCCGCCACTTCCTTTGGCAGCTCATTCCATACACGCATCACCCTCTGTGTGAAAAAGATGCCTCTTATGACCCTTTTATATCTTTTCCCTCTCACCCTAAACCTATGCCCTCTAGTTCTGGACTCCCCCACCATAGGGAAAAGACCTTGTCTATTTATCTTATCCATGCCTCTCATGATTTTATAGTTCTCTGTAAGGTCAACTCTCAGCCTCCAACCCTCCAGGGAAAACAGCCTATTCAGCAACTCCCTCTAGTTCAAATCCTCCAACCCTGGCAACATCCTTGTAAATCTTTTCTGAACTCTTTTAAATTTCACGACATCCTTCTGGTAGGAAGGAGACCAGGATTGCACGCAATATTCCAAAAATGGCCTAACCAATGTCCTGTACAGTCGCAGGTTTGATCTGGTCCATAACACTACAGTCACAACCTTAGTCTCACATGGGCAGTAGTGCCCCTTAATTTTAAGGCCATTCTGGCTATTAGCTTATATAGTGCAAGCTCCTGCCAAACTGCAACAAGAAAGAACTGTTCTCCCAACAAAGATCAACAAAGTTCTCTACTTCAGGAGAAATTTCCATCTCTCCTTCCTGTGAAAAGCCAACAAAGTCCAAAGAGCAGTGGGCCACACTCACATGATAGGCTCTCCAGGAGAAGGTGTCATACGCTGAACACACATCAGCCTTCATGTTCCCTTTTAAAAGAATCTTTCATAACTGTAATCCTTTCCGGTCTCTCAATGTTCAGTCACATCATGGCTAGACTGCAAACCTTGAAGATTTGTACCCAATATCTCGATGGCTGAGATGATCATTTCACCACGTGACAATCCTCTATACCATTTTGATTTCACAGAATTGTAACAGTACAGAAGGAGGCCATTTGGCCCATCATGCCTGTACCAGTTCTTCAAATGAGCATCATTACCTGGTACTAATTTACTGCTTTGTTCCCTTACCCTTGCTCACTATGTCCATTCAAATAGAAGGGGTAGGGGGGGTCCATTAGCTCAGTTGGCTGGGCCACTGGTTTGTGTTGCCAACAGTGCAGGTTCCATTCCTGCACTCAAAGAGGTTACCATGATGGTCCCACCTTCATAGCCTCTCCCCTTGCCTGAGGTGTTGTGACCTTCAGGTTGAAATTACTAGCAGACATCTCTCTCTCTCTCTCTCTCTCTCTCATGAGATAACAGCTCCATGGTCTTCTTAGGCTGTGACAACTTTGCCTTACAATCCAAATAATCATTGAATGAACGTCTGGAAAGTTTCAATTGAACCTGCCTCCACTATACTTTCAGGCAGTGCATTCCAGATCCTAACTACCCAACGAGTGACAAAATCTTTTCTCCTTTGTTTCTTTTGCACGACATTTTAATTTCATTTCATGTGAGGTTACAGGCTGAATAATTTGCGATGAGATTTATCCTCTCCTCTCGGGAATCTGAATCTACAACAAGGGTCCATGCCACCATGACAAGACAATGACATGTTCCAGCAATACGTCCACCACCAGAATTTAATCCGGACAAGATCTACAGCACAGCCCTGAGTGCATGACCAGGTTTGTGGTCATCCATTGTATGCAGAAACTGGCCTCATGAGGAATTGCCCCTCTTCACCACCAGGCAATGAGAAGGGGACGGTGTATTTCAGATGCCACCTAAACTTGGAAGGACTCCGGTCAGCTCATCATTTGATTGCTTTCCTTCAGCTTAACCTTAAGGGTTTTTGTTCTACTTCACCATAATGATTAATGCCAAAATCAAATCCAACATTTTTATTCAACATCTCGATTCTTCCAATAATAATTAGCAGTAATCATTTTAAAACACCCTTCTGCTCAACCTCTGTGTGTGATCTGCAGTTTCTTTTCTGACTCCAGGGCTTCTTAAAAGTTCTTCCTCAGTAGCTACAGTCGGAAGACCATTGACCTTCCACGTGAGGGTGCTTCAGATGCTCATTCCAGTGACTGGGGTGACATTAAGGAGCTGTGGGCCTATAGGACCAGACTGTAAACTGCAACACCTCGGAGTAAGCTGAATCGACCAGTTGATTATGGGGCAGTGGCACTGAATTGGCAGGGAAGCAGGAGTACTCTCATCCTTATAGAATACAGAAAGTGGCACTTACTCCAGCCAAGGCCACTCAACTGGCACTGTACCTCACCAAACCCATGATTCCACAAGCACAGAGCTGCAGGACTCTTGTGACAATTTGATGATCCTTCGGTTTCCATAGTGAAGATGGCAGAAGTGTGAGCCGTTCAGTTTGTCCAAAGCTACATCAAGGTGTGCTACTGTTGTGTTATTGATGCTGACCACTGTTGGGACAGAAGGATTCAAAAGACCTGGACTCCTTTATGCTAGGTAACATTGTGCACAATCTCTTTCATGTTAACCCCTTTTCATTTTCTGGCTGAACAGAAGGATGTTCTCATTCTTTAATGAACTGTCATCATAGAGGAGCCTTCAACGAGATCCTCAGTTATTAGTTTTGTTTGTCTAACACCAGTTGATGTCATCCTTGACTTCTTCCACCTTGTGTGGTTTTGTGTGGTGAGTGACTCATTGGCTCTTGCCTTACGTCATTTAAATTAATAATTGATATATTTCCAGTATATTTTTGATTAACTTACTGTATCTTTAATCTGAATCAATCATACAAAAGCACAGTATTAAAATGGCAAGTAATAAGTGCACTTAGACATGGCCATTAATGTATTTATACATGTTATTATGGAATTAAGTACGTAGCACTAAATTAATGAATTTTTCATTCTGCTGCAGGGAGCAGGTGATGTGCATATATTTTCACAGTTGTGCAGCTGGCAGTCTCTTTTCACTGTAACTGATTCGTTGCTCTATTGTCTGTGAAGTGAAAATTTCCTTCAAATTTCTCCCTGCTCAACAAGACATCTGTCTCGTTTCTCTTTGTATCATCTCTTATGCTCTGTCTGAGCTCAGTTTGTCCATGAGAGGTAATCCCCGTTGCCTTTAACCCATCCCCAGCCATTAAAGTGCCCTTCCTGATCCTCAGATTAACTGATATTGCTCACTGTCCCCTCTCATCAGCACCTGACTCACCAATCACCCCACTTAAAATCTGCTGCTGTTGCACCCCACTTCAAAAACAAATATCTTTCACCCTTCTGTCCTTGCAAATTATTCCCTCATCTCAAGCCTTCCTTACATTTCAGGTCCTTGAACGTTTGGTTTCCTTCTGAACTGGTTGAAAGTTTTTTCCAAATCCCACTCAAAGGCCATTTCAGCTAGGTTTCTTCCTTTGCCACCGTGCTCAAGTAGCCCACATGAGATTCATAAGTGATATCCAATGACATTATGCTGGTGGTAAACAATCCCTCCATATCCTTTTCAAACCATCTGCAGCTTTTGGTCATTCCATCCAACAGAGTATGACTGCACTCACTTGGTTCAATTCCTATCTGTCTAGCTGCGGCTAAAGAAACCTCTATAATGGTTTCTCCTCCCCCTTCAGGCCTTTGGAGCCCCTCAAAGACCTTTCTGTGGCTCTTTTCTTGTATGAATTAGGAGCAGGAATGGTTCACTTAGCCCTTTGAGCCTGCCCTGACATTTAATAAGGTCATAGCTGATTTGATTACTTCACATTCCCAATGACCTTGTACTCTCTTGCTTATCAAGAATCTATTTACATCTGTCTTTTTTTAAATATTCAAAGACTCTGCCACCACCACATTTTGAGGAAGTGTGTTCCAAAGACTCACAGCCCACTGTCAGAAAAAATTTCCCTCATCTCTGTTTTAAACAGCCAACCCACATCAATATATTTCTCCACGACATTATCCCAGAACACAATAGGTTCCACATTGATTGATTGACAAAACTCCTATTAAAATCACTGAATAAATACACATTGTTGTTGTAACTCTCTTTGTTATCTGCTTTTGTCCCTTTGTTTAGTGTTTCTTGGCATTCTGTCCTCTACAATTCTTCTGTATCTTTCACCCTCCTTGACAATTCTTCTGCTTTAATGGCTCTCTTTCCTGTTAGATTAACAATAACAACCTGTGTTTATACAGAAACTTCAATACAATGCCATAAACGTCAAGGCACTTTACAGAACCACTACAAAACAAAATCTCACACCATGCCACATCAGGTCAGATGTCTAAAAACGTCATCAAAGAGGAAGGCTTTAAGGAGTTTCTCAAAGGAGAAAAACAAGGTAGAGAGAGATAGAGAGGTTTAAAGAAGAAATTCAAGACAGTAAGACCCAGACAGATGAAGGCACAAACAATCATCAAGCACTTAGAATTTCAGATGATCAAGAGGCCAGGGTTAGAGTAGTGCGGAGGTCTTGGAGGATTGGAGCAGATTAAAAAGATACAGAGGAGCAAGGCCATGAGGGACTTGAAAACGAGTGAATTTTTATATCAAGATGTTGGTTAATTAGGAGCAAGTATTAGTGAACACAGAGGTGACGGGAGAACAGTTGGTGTAAAATAGGACACAGACAGCAGAGTTTTGGACTTAGCTTTTGGGATTTAGATTAATGTTCAGGGCTACAATTATGATTCACCATAGGGGTTGGAGTTAGCACATTGGGCTGGGATCAGAGTTGGAGCTTTTATAAAGTGATTTGCAAACACTGCCAATGTAATATGTGTAGATTTGCCACCATCAATCCTTCTTACTGATATTAGTTGAGCTAATGGTAGCAAGTTAGGAAGAATTCCCACATGACATATTGGGCAGAGGAATAGTCTCAATCTTCATATCATACTAAATGTTGATTACATAGTACATGTCGTCTAGCTATATTATAGATATGATACATGATTGTCTCGTGTGAGACATCAGACTCAACTTAACAGTAGGCACACAATTTTTTATTTTAAAATATACTTTATTTATAAATTACCTATAAATAAATAAAAATACAAACCAAGGCCATACGGAAAATTCAGTGGAATTTTGACATATCTCATTCCAGCTTCGGTACACATGAATTATAGAGTCATAGAGATGTACAGCACGGAACACAGACACTTCGGTCCAACTTGTCCATGCCGACCAGATGTCCCAACCCAAACTAGTCCCACCTGCCAGTACCCAGCCCATATCCCACGAGACCCTTCCTGTTCATATACCCATCCAGATGCCTCTTAAATGTTGCAATTGTACCAGCCTGCACCACTTCCTCTAGCAGCTCATTCCACACACACCACCCGCTGCATGAAAAGGTTACCCCTTAGGTGTCTTTCATATCTTTCCCCTCTCAACCTAAAACTATGCCCTATAGTTCTGTACTCCCTCACCCCAGGGAAAAGACTTTATCTATTTATCCTATCCATGCCCCTCATGATTTTATAAACTTCTATAAGATCACCCCTCAGCCTCTGATGCACCAGGGAAGACAGCCCTAGTCTGTTCAATATCTCCCTATCTCTCAATCCTCCAACCCTGGTAACATCCTTGTAAATCTTTTCTGAACCCTTTCAAGTTTCACAACATCCTTCTGATAAGAAGGAGTCCAGAAATGCATGCAATATTCCAGAAGTGGTCTAACCAATGTCCTGTACAGCTGCAACATGACCTCCTAACTCCTATACTCAATGCTCTGACCAATAAAGGAAAGCATACTAAACGCCTTCTTCACTATCCTATCTACCTGTGACTCTACTTTCAAGGAGCTATGTACCTACACTCCAAGGTCTCTTTGTTCAGCAAGACTCCCTATGACCTTACCATTATGTGTATAAGTCCTGCTCTAATGTGCTTTACCAAAATGCAGCACCTCACATTTATCTAAATGAAACTCCATCTGCCAATCAAGTTTGTGAGACACGATTTCCCACGCTGTTGACTATCCCTAATCAGTCCTTGCTTTTCCAAATACATGTACATCCTGTCCCTCAGGATTCCCTCCAACAACTTACCCACCACTGAATTCAGGCTCACTGGTCTATAATTCCCTGGTTGTCCTTTCTTGAACAGTGGCACCACGTTAGCCAACCTCCAATCTTCCAACATCTCACCTGTGACTATCGATGATACAAATATCTCAGCAAGAGGCCCAGCAATCATTTCTCTAGCTTCCCACAGAGTTCTCGGGTACACCTGATCAGGTCCTGGGGATTTATCTCCTGTTACGCATTTCAACACATCCAGCACTTCCTCCTCTGTAACCTGGACATTTTTCAAGATGTCACCATCTATTTTCCGACAGTCTATATCTTCCACGTCCTACACTGATGCAAAATACTCATTTGGTATCTCCCCCATCTCCTGCAGTTCCATACAAAGGCTGCCTTGCTGACCTTTGAGGGGCACTATTCTCTCCCTAGTTACCCTTTTGTCCTAAATGTATTTGTAAAAACCTTTTCGATTCTCCTTAACTCTATGTCCCCTTTTTGCCCTCCTGATTTCCCTCTTAAGTATACTCCTACTGCCTTTATACTCTTCTAAGGATTCACTTGATCTATCCTGTCTATACCTGACATATGCTTCCTTCTTTTTCTTAACCAAACCCTCAATTTCTTTAGTCATCCAGCATTCACTACAACTACCAGCCTTCCCTTTCACCCTGACAGGAATTCACTGTCTCTGGACTCCCATTATCTCGTTTCTGAAGACTTCCCATTTTCCAGCTGTCCCTTTACCTGTGAACATCTGCCCCCAATCAGCTTTTGAAAGTTCTTGCCTAATACCATCAAAATTGGTCTTTCTCCAATTTAGGACTTCAACTTTTAGATCTGGTCTATCCTTTTCCATCACTATTTTAAAATGAATAGAATTATGGTC